>NW_026848152.1:225240-307524 GCF_030411735.1 Phialemonium atrogriseum
CGCCCCACCCCCCCCCCCCCCCCCGCCCCCCCCCCCCCCCCCGCCCCCCCCCCCACCCCCCCCCCCCCCCCCCCCCCCCCCCCCCCCCCCCCGCTAGCCGGGCGCGAACGCGACATGGCCCGGCGACGCCGACCCCCGCGACCGGGCGCGCTGGCCGAGCTGCCGCCGCTCAAGATCCTCAGCCAGATGGCGGCGCTGCAGGGGCTGTACTACGCGGCGGCGGTCGTGCTCATGTTCTTCAACACCCTGGTCGCCGGCACGCGGTTCGATCTAGACCTCGTCCTCGGCTGGGCGGCCATCCGGGGTGACACGACGCAGGGCTGGCTGATGGCGTTTCTGTGGGTGCTGGACGGCGGGTTCTTCATGTAATGTCTTTTGCCCTTCCTTCCCCTTAACCCAGTCAGTCGGTCCTTTTTGACAGGGGAATCCCCCCAAGCTGACGTGACCCGTTCACAGGTCCCTGGCCATCATCCTCTTCGTCGTGCGCTCCAAGCTCGTCATCGACTTTGCCCTGTCCATGCACGTCATCCACCTCGTCCTCGTGGTCCTGTACTCGCGCCAGGTGCCCCGCCACGCAATGTGGTGGGCCTGCATGGCCGTGTCGAGCACCCTCGCCGCGTGCCTCAGCACCTGGGGCTGCCGGTACCGCGAGCTCAAGCCCATACCGTTTGGCGGCGGCGGGGCCGCAGCAGCTGCTGCTGCGGATGGGGGTGGAGGCGAGGGCAGCAGTCGTAATGCTGGGGGCGGCGATGCTGGGATCGAAGGCGATGAGGAGGAGGGGTTTTCGAGGGGGAGGGGAAGGGGGAGGGGGAGAGCTGGAGGGGGCGAGTATGAGATGGTGCATATGAAAGGGGATGCGGACAGGTGATGGGATTCTCCAGGGGCATGAGATGTCAAGACATGTAGTATTGGTTTTGTTTCGAGTATCACGGGCAAAGGATGCATAGCATGGCCTGGCGTTTTTGGACTGTACAAGCAGTAGAACTAGGGATGGGTAAGAGCTGGGTCCAGACGATCCGGCAATGGATGAGTTTTTTTAGTCTGTATAGATACCTAGCTAAGGCGTCGGCCTCGAGCGTAATAGTGTTGTTAGTGGTTGCTCTATTGCTGTCGAGTTCCAACTTTGGATTGCTGAAGACATGTTTTGAAACAACTTTAGCCCTATGCTTCAGGTTCCAGTAACAGATCTAATGATATACTGGAGGAGATTCTTTAGGAGCTTCTTTAGCCTCACGTTCGTTCTTGTTCAAAATCGACTACTTGTCTGCGGGAGTCCCAAGCATATGCTGTCTTTAGACCAAGATTCTCATTGAGCTGGCTACAGACCAAAACCCTCATTGTGAAACCAGATTGACCGACCCTTCATAGCCCAAACGCCGACATGCTCCCTGAGCTCCCGCGCCATATCGTCGGGCCCACATACTAGAATCGCAACCCGCTCCTCGCTCCCGTACCTGAAGATATCATCTACTATCTTCTTTAGGTCCGGTCGTTTCCGGTTGTGGTGAGATGTGTATCGGTTGCGCCTCCGGTCCCGGTACATGGAGCTCATCTCGACTTCGCTGTCAGTTTCTCCTGCCGCGGAGCCATTTCTCTCCCCGTTGCTGCCGCCCATCCGAGCCCAGCTCCCCCCTGATCCTGGAACCGATGCCGCGCCAGCCACCGAGTCCACGATATCTCCGGTTAAGAATATGTGGACGTTGTCGTCGTTCAAGATGCTCTTCCCAGCACCCGTTGCCGCGACAGCCCAGGTCGCGTCTGCGGCCCCGCGCACCGCCCAGATCATCTCGACCTTGGCGTTTGGATTGTCGTGGGCGATGGACCGATATAGGGGGACGGTGAAGGTGGCACCGATCCCGCCGGCGACCAGGAGAATGCGCGAAAACTCCCCTCCAGCCAGGTTGGGGAAGTGCTTTACTATGCCGTAAGGACCCTCGATGCATAGCGGTATCTTCCCTTCCTCCCTCGGCGCAATATTGCTCGCATTCACGGGGGTTTGCCTGGCAGCAAATCTTGCCAGAGCTGCCGTCAGGGGCCCGCCCATGCGGCGGGCGACCAAGGTAATATCTCCTGTCTCCTCGTCGACTGCGGCTACTGTGAAGGGGTTGAAGAGGAACTCAAAGAGTAGGAAGGAGAGAGACGCAGGATTGGAGGACGGCCGGGCTGCAGCGGGGACTGAGAGGTAAATGTGGGAGCCGGGATGTGCGCGGAACTTGTTGGCTCTGCCGTAGGGGACGGAAGCGGAGATCTTGACAAGATCGGTTCCGGGAATGGACTCCAGAGTGGCCTGCGAGACAATAGTGTCCATCTTGCGGGAGACCAGATCTGCAAGGAAGACTATCAAGGCCTCGCCCACGAAGAGGCGAGCTGGTCGGGCGTGGAAGAACACGAGCACGGGCATAACCAACGCCGCAGTGAGGTGAGTGACGAAGAATGCTCGATAGGAAAACCGCCGAATGGATTGCAATGCGGTTACGCTGAGTAGGCTCAAGCACAGGAAAGCTACCACGCCGGCGAAGACGATTGGGGCAAAGAAGCGCTTTCCAAGAATACCGACGCCGACGAAGTAATTGATGTAGAAGGCGGCATGAAGACAGAGCAGGGTGTAAATGACGCGGCCGAGGGCCCGGTGCATGCGGTTGACCTGCTCGTGAGACGACCGGAAGACGTATACAAAGGGGTTAAGCGACTTCAGGGACATGAGATATAGAATCGGAAGCTGAGACACGGCGATTGCGCCGAAGCGTTTGGTCAAGTGTAGGTAATCTAGATGGAGTCAGTGGCCTGCTTAGATACATACGCCGCCAGCGTCATCCTGAATGAAGCTGATCCTGCGACATGGCTCCCCCGTGATGAATAGATCGCAAATATCATGCCGACAGGGGTTGGGGGAGCAACAAAATGCTTACCGTGGCCGGTGCCAACAACACATAGAACCAACATCCAGGCAGCCCACAGGGAGCCAAAGATCCACTGGTCTCTCTGGCCATACAATCGTCCGAAGATGTAGATGTCGTCCCGGAGCCACCATCCCAACTTCCGAGCCTGAGTGCTCCATGCGCCCCATGCCGTCCGGTGCTGTACTTTGAGCGACGGAGAGTTGGGGATCACGCCGTACGACCCCCTGCGGCCCTCTGCTACAGACTTTCTGGCCCACGACGCTATTCTGCAGAGCAGAAACAGTGTCACGGGTAGCAGGGCGGAGAGCTGTGCATAGGCGGCATAGCGGTTGAGTACCTCCCGGCGAGCGTGCCTTTCTGCCTGGTCAAGGCTGAGAAACTGATAAGGCCAGCCCATCTTCCTTTCGCGCGTCCCCTAGAACGGGGTAATCACAGGCAAAAACGACGGATGCAGCAGGTCGTGGGGACGTCTGCTGAGCCGAGATAGGTCATTGATCGACAGATAGCTAGCCGGGCGGGGAGGGAAAAGGAGGAATCAAAAGCGCCAGCTGGACTTTAAGGCTGGCGTCGCGAAATGCGAAGAGCCGTGCCGTGACCCTGCCGCCCGCAGTCCCGTCCTGTGGGGCGTGCACTATTAAACAGCTTGCGTCTGACTCGCTCGGACCCCTACCTTAGGTCGTTACCGAATCTGTAACTATTGTTATTAGTGTCTTCAGCTCGTAGCTGAAGGCCAATGTCATATTGATATATTTACCCTCGCCTACAAGCTTTGCAATAGAATGGGATGGCATATCTACTCTCTCCAGGTCGAGTTCCTCCGCCCTGCCTCTGAGCGCGGACGGTATCATGCATTTATAAGCTACCTAGGTAGGTATGTACCTACCTAGCACTGATAGGGTAAGGTACCACTCACCTAAGACCCCACAGCGGATCCAAACTAGTGGTCCAGACTACTGACGTAACGCCTGCATTGACCCGTTCTTTTTTCCCTACCTTCCATTCGCCAATGCTAATTCCGCAGCTGTATTTTTCTCAACGTAGAAGCTTCATCAGACTAAGGCGCAACCTAACACCCACCGCGCAATGCAATGAGACTCAGTTCCCATACCCGCGTTTTGCGCGGGCCTGTCCTTACCACACGAAACTATGCGTCCATATCCCCAGTTCTTCTTGCCATAGCCTCCATCCCGAGGTGCCAGTCTTCACGTGCTCTGCACCATGGCCGGCATATCCATTTCTCTGCAACCCCTCCGCGGCTGTCCGCGGTGCCGCAGCCGCAGCATAAGTCGTCTACGGTAGAGACCACACATCCTCCACTTCAGACCCCAATCGCACCGCAACTCTCTCCCACAGCCGCGAACCCCCCAGCCACGACCCGGCCGCCGCCTCTCGACCTCCCGACCCGACAACCTGAAACTTCGACCTTCTCGCACCTCCTCGCAACCGCCAAGGCCTACGTGGCCTTCTACAAGACCGGCCTCCGCCATATCTACACCAACACCCGCCTCGTATGGTCCTCCCAACCAGGGAACACCTCCCCACCCCCGGGTACGCGCGCCCACCTCCTCCTACATGAGCGCTGGCGCCACGACGCGCGGCGCGTGCCGCTGTTCGCGCTCATGCTCCTCGTGTGCGGCGAGTTCACGCCCCTCGTCGTCCTCGCCGTCCCGCGCATCGCGCCCCTGACCTGCCGCATCCCGGCCCAGGTATCGCAGATCCGCCGCCACGCCGAGGGCCGGCGCCGCTGCTCGGCGGACGCGCTCCGGGCGCGCGTCGACAACACCGCCGGCGACCGGGAGCTGCCCTACGGCCTCGTCGTCGGCCACATGGCCCGCTCGCTCGGCGTCGTGTCCCCGCTCTGGGATCGCGTCGGCTGGGTGCCGGCGTCCCTCGCCGGGGGCGCCGCGGGTGCGCGGCTGAGGTTCTTGGCTAGGGACGACGCGCTGCTGGTGCGGGCGGGCGGGGTCCCCGCGCTGGAAGCCGAGGAGGTCGAGCTGGCGTGCGCGGACAGGGGCATCGGTACCCTGGGGAGGACGGACGGCGAGCTGAGGGACGTGCTGGCGCGGTGGCTGGCCCTGACGGCGGCGCACGACATGGGCGCCGAGGAGAGCACGAGGAGGATGATGGCGCTGCTGATGCAGGAGGAGAGGGCCTGGCCCAACACTTGGCCGGAGGCGGAGGGGGCTGAGAAGCGCGGCTCGTGATGCGCCGTGGGATATGTGGGATATGTATATCTACCCTGTCAGGAAAGAGACGTGAGCTCTCTGCTCTGTATTTAACATTTGTACGATGGCAACCTCTATATATAACCAACTTAACATAGACAATCTCATCTTGAAACGGTCACAAAAGATAGCAAGTGCCAGTGCTAAGGCCTTATTAAACGCCCACCAGCGCGTGCAGGGGAAAATTGATGGGATTGATTAACTAACTCATTATTTTCTTTCCGCTATATGATGCTACGATACCTCTAAAAGCGCCTTTTTTTTATTCCTCCAGCCATCTAACCTAGTCTACCGTAACTCTGCCCTAAGACTTCTAGGAAAGAAACTTCAAGCATTCCCAACAAAGCGGGTTTGGACCCGCCTAGCAAGAAGAGAGGAGAAGAGCCGAGCTGGACACTTAAACGCCATGTCACTGTCGGTACCTAGATAACGTGGCCATGATGTTCTGGACCTGCTGTGCCGTGTCCGCCTCGCCGGAAGCCAGACCAGGCGCAGGGCCGCCTGCGCCTGGTGGGAGGGGGTGAGAGCCCCCGGCCAAGGCGTACGCCGGATGAGCTCCGTAGTTTGCCATGCCGGCCGGTCCTGACGGCGCCGCCGGGGCTGCCCCGAGGCGGCCCAGCAGAGCGTTGATGTCTATCTGGGCATTCTGTGCGACGACTGCATGGTTGGCTCCAGGTGGTTGAATGGTTGACGGCGCTGCGGCGGTGCTTTGGCCACCTTGGAGAGACGCCAGAAGGGCCTGCAACGCCGTGTTATCTAGCTGTCCAACTACGGATGCGATATCCTGAGCTGATGCTGCTGGTTGGTGGTGGGGCGCTGGGGCCGGCGCGTGTGGTGTCTGATATGGGTATCCGGCAGGCTGACCCGGATAGCGGTACGGCGGCTGGCCATACTGGTTCGGCGGGTATGCGGGCGCGGCCGGGTGCGGCGGCTGGGGTGCCGCTTGAGTCTTGGTACGGTAGACAAGTTCGGCGGCTATCTTGGGATCGAGGTCCTGGTACTGATCAAAGCGGACGTTGTTGATGCCTGCTGACCGATCAAAGACTTGGAGGGGTATCTTGCCCAAGGTTTGCGCCCGCAAGTCAAGTTCGATTACGCCATGCACACCTTCCAGGACCTGCCTTTGCAGGACCGCGTCGCGGGGGAACCGGGGATTGAGGAACATAACGTCGGATCTCAGGCCCCTGTCCAGGAATCCTCTTTGGACCCAGCTAACGAAGTCCCGCTCCACTTCCTGAAGCAGGAGAAGCTGGACGTCTGGAACCTCGTCACCGTACCGTCGCGGAATATCTAGACGGTCACCCTCTGACGGCCCATGCCGCCGAGGGCTAGGACTCCTGCGCCGGTACTGATCGCTATTATGTCGCCCATGGCGCGGGGGGGACCGAGACCGGCCCCGTGAGCTGCGGTCGACCGATGGAAAATGATTGCGGTCGCGCCCATATGTGTCGTCCCGGCGCGGTGATGCGGACCGCCCGGGCCGATAGTCATCCCTCCCCCTTCGACCTTTCTCTCTGCCATCGTAGCGATCCGCACCTCGACCACCGCGGTCTCCACGTTGATTCCTACGATCGGGTGAGCGTTCCTTCTCCTCCTTCTTCTTCTGCATGCGAGAATATTCCAGGTCTGATACATGGTTAGCAGCAGGATCTGCTTCACAGTAGCAGCTTGGACATTACTCACGTATCTTGCGCCCTCCGAGCTCGGCTCCCTGTGCATGCTGCATAGCAGCCTGGGCATCCGCGACATGGTGATATTGGACAAAGCCATATGCGCTCTTCAGAGAGATCTGTGCTAGGCGTCCAAACTTGTGGAACAGTTCAAATACCTCGGATTTGGAGACCCTCTCGCTCGAGAGATTTCCTTTGTCTTGCTGTTAGACACAGCCAAGAAAGTGGCGACGAGAGCAGAAAAACTCACCAATAAATATGCGGGAACCGTCAGGAAACCTCTCCCATTTGGCCTCGGTCATGTACCGCTTCTCATCGGCCTGGAATGCCTCCCAGGCTTGCTGAGCTTGGAGGCGATGACCATCCCCCGGAACGTTTCCCCCGGCGGGGGCAGTTGGCTGTACGTGGGCCAAAGAGGCGAAGGGCTGGGAGCCATTGAAGGACGTGGACGGGGGCGGTGGCAGAGAGGAGATGGCATCATTCGTGGTGCCAGGTGGCGCGGCAGCCATATACGTGGTATGCGGGATGGCTTGCGCCGCAGCAGCAGGGGGGCCAGGCAGCCCTGGGGCAAGAGGCGCATGTGGATTGGCAGTCTGCGATTGGAAGGGATGAAAATCTTCGGGCCGCGAAATGGGCTGGTCGGACTGACGGGCAGGCGAGGAGGGTCTGGGAGGAAGCGAGGTGGGCTGAGATACATTCAGAGGAGCAGGGAGTGGTTGAGAGACGGTAGGAGGGGATTGGGACGTGGGTGGGTTCGCGGCAGAGGCTGTAGTGGCCCTGGCAGTAATATCGTCTACCAACTTCTGGATATCAACAGTGGATTTATCATCTCCGGCAGAGGCAGATGCGGGCTCCTCCCCGGCAGAGGTGATGGCCGGAGACTTGAGGGAGTTGTCGGCAGCAGGCTCTGGCGGTGGCGCCTCCGCAGCGGCAGCACCGGGCTCGGCTGATGGCTCGGTAGAGTTCTCGGTAGAGCCGAGATGTTGCTGGACTGGGCTGCCTGGGCGGGAAGAGTCTGGGGATGGTGACGAATGAGAAATGGGGGCAGGAGGAGAAGCAGGAGCGGCAGCGGCAGCTGGGGACTGGCTCTTCAAGGTATCAGGTGCGGAGGAACTATTCATGGATTCTGATGCCTTCGGTACATCTGGTTGAGTTGCAGGCTCAGCCTCATGCTCATGCTCATGCACAGGCTCATCAGACTCATCCTCATTCTGAGCTTGGGGCGGAGAATCAAAGGTTCTCGCATAGTCATCGTTGCCAACATCTGGCTGGTTCTTCTGCGCCTGTCCATCATCGCCCTCGCTGTAAGCATCGAAGCTGTCATCATCGGCGACACTCAAACCCTGGGAATCATCTGAGTAATCACCGCCAACTACTATGGTGTCGGACATTTCTGCTGGTTCCGGGTTGAAGGCCATGGTGGCGTATTTGGCTGCCGCAGGCGAGTCCAGAGATGCTACGTCAAGAGTTTTGGCGTGGTCCTGGAGATTGAAGACGGTCCTGGGAGAAGAAGTGTGGAGGGGAGAAGGTGAGAGTGGGCTAAGGTCGGCAGCGGCCACGACTTCCGGAGATTGCGCTTTCATCAAATGCGGGGAGGCGATTGCTGTAACCGGCGGGGTGCAAGCAAAGATCGTTGCAATCACGACAGAGATTGACCTGGAGAATTGTGTCCAGATTAAGGCGCAAGGTGGCACATGCCTATGTTCATGGAAATAAGCCGCCCAGATCTGGATAGTCGCTGCAGATGGCGAATGGAGCAAGGGAACGAGAGAAAAAGCAACCGGAAAGGTTGTGCAACGGCGATTCCCGCGACGCCACGGAAGAAAATGTGTACTCCGAACATGCCTCCGAAAAAGCTGATCGAAATTGGCAGGTACCACGACACTACTTTGGAGCACGTGACTACCTAGGTAGACATGAGGCTTGTCAGCATCGCCTGAACCTAGGCTAATAGACCAGTTTGTTATTTGGAACTGGCTCAGTTTTGTCATTTGAATAGGTATATATGCATGGATAGATAGTAATAAAACTCTGTTTTATATTCAAACTCGCAGCTTCCTTCCCAGCGTTAATGGATGGAGCCTAGTTAAGGTCGGTTACTACCGCTGTTCGGAATATTCGTTAATGCATATGTGGTTTAACTTAGGTTATTGGTTCGCTTGGATGGCCAATGGTGTCGTGATATTAAGTTGCAGACCTACTGATACGGATACCGCTTCGTCAATTCTTCGACACCTGTCCGCCGAGGACGACATAAAGCCGCAAGATATACCTGGTTGCCAACTTGGGTATGCGCAAATGTTGGATCGCTCGGAAACGTTTTAGTTGCTATATTATATTTTTTTCGAGTTCTTGGTTTTGTGCCGATACTGGGAACCTGACAAGGGCTCTCTTCTCCTGCGTGGGGTGCCCAGAGCTTGACCAGTCCGACCGAATAGTTCATCTTTCTGGAGATATAAGAATCCCCCCTGTTTCTTACCGCGTAGCCAACAGAGACTAGGCCGAGAGGATCTTAAAGAAGATGACATTCCTTCTCCAACCAAGACTAGGGCTGCTCCGGTCTGTGACCTTGGGGCGAACGTCCATTCGTCTGGTACAATATCAGGCCCACGACGCCGGCTTTGACCCAGACGAACTCTTAGAGGCGCGGAAATGGTATAATTCGTTTCAACCAAGTAACATACCAAAAGGGAACACGACCTTTTCCCGCTCAAGCGGTCCCGGCGGCCAGCATGTGAACAAGTGCGTTCATTCCTCATGTCTTATACGCTGGTCTGCAGGCTGATGTTGAAACGTAGGACGGAAACCAAGGCGACAACCACCTGGCCGGTTGCCCAACTGCTATCAATCTTGCCCAAACTTTTACACTCTGGTATCCGATCCTCCAAGTACTACGCCAAACGGAACGACTGCATCAGCGTGCAAGCGCAAACCCAGCGCAGCCGCACCGCCAACGCGGAAGAAAACCACCAAAAGTTGTTTGAAGAGATCCAGAAATTGTACAACAGCACCGTCCCCGGGGAAACAAGCCCAGAGAAAAAGGGGAAGTACGACAGCTTGTAAGTCTTGTTCCTTCATTGCTATAAACAATTGGCACTGATGACCAGCGCAGGAAGAAGAGCTCCAACGAAATGAGAATAAGGGCGAAGAAGCTACTGAGCTCCAAAAAGACGTCTCGCAGAAATACCTACGAGTAGGATCCAAAACCTACGGATCGATCATGCAATGACACACGATATTGACATCGGAGTCGTGAGGTGTCTCTAGGACAAGTGGAGTCGGCCGGTCGGGGGCGGCATGATTGGTCTTCAAAAGGAGGGGCAGCTGAAAACGTGTGCGGCTGACCGTTGGCGATTCTGACTTCCATGAGTGATCACTCAGTACAAACGCCCTTTGGGTAAGCTCAGCTCTTGTCAAGGCTGACACCCTTGACTTTCCAACCCAAAACTCGAGATATCAGTATCTTCTCCTGGCCTCAGTATCTCTATAGTTGCGTGTTTTATTCTTGCTAGTTTGATACCCGCCCAAGAAGTACGCCAGCGGGGAGAGAGACTTCGAATCGCCCAATTGTTTGTCCCTGCATATATCACCATAAAATCTGCAGCACTAAAATCGCTTCGCCTCGTACCTCTCGCCACCATGACTACAGCACCCGCCGGCGAGCAGCCCCAGGCTCCGATCCAACCATGCAGATACAAAGTCGGCAAAACATTGGGCGCTGGGTCGTACTCGGTCGTGAAGGAGTGCGTCCACATCGATACTGGTCGCTACTATGCTGCCAAGGTCATCAACAAGAGACTGATGGCGGGTAGGGAGCATATGGTGCGCGTCCTCGCGCCCTCTTGCCCCAGTTGAAAGCGATCCTTGTTAACCATCCGGCTCCTCTCCCCAGGTGCGAAACGAAATCGCCGTCCTTAAGAAGGTGTCAATGGGCCACCAGAACATCCTCACCCTCGTCGACTACTTCGAAACGATGAACAACCTCTATCTAGTCACCGACCTTGCGCTTGGTGGCGAGCTTTTCGATCGCATCTGCCGCAAAGGCTCATACTACGAATCGGACGCTGCCGACCTGATCCGCGCGACTCTGTCGGCTGTTGCATATCTACATGACCATGGCATCGTACACCGTGATCTCAAGCCCGAGAATCTACTCTTCCGCACCCCCGAAGACAATGCCGACCTCCTTATCGCCGACTTTGGCCTGTCGCGCATCATGGACGAGGAGCAGTTCCATGTGCTGACAACCACCTGCGGCACCCCGGGCTACATGGCCCCCGAGATCTTCAAAAAGACCGGCCACGGCAAACCCGTGGACCTCTGGGCACTGGGCGTGATCACATACTTCCTACTCTGTGGCTACACGCCCTTCGACCGGGATACAGACTTTGAGGAGATGCAGGCCATCCTCAATGCCGACTACAGCTTCACCCCGATCGAGTACTGGCGGGGCGTGTCGGA
This sequence comes from Phialemonium atrogriseum, assembly GCF_030411735.1. NCBI lineage: Eukaryota > Fungi > Ascomycota > Sordariomycetes > Cephalothecales > Cephalothecaceae > Phialemonium > Phialemonium atrogriseum. Next base: position 236,497 of record NW_026848152.1, read on the forward strand.
CAGCGCCAAGGACTTCATCAGGCGGTGCCTGACCATCGACCCCAGCAAGCGCATGACGGCGCACGAGGCGCTCCAGCACCCGTTCGTGGCGAGCTGGGCAAAGAGCCCGGCCGACGGCGACAAGGGCCAGAACCTCCTGCCGACGGTCAAGAAGAACTTCAACGCGCGCCGCACCCTGCACGCGGCCATCGACACGGTGCGCGCCATCAACAAGCTGCGCGAGGGCCAGTTCATGAACGGCGCCTCCAGCCGCGAGCCCAAGCGTAACAAGGACGCCGGCAACAACAACAACAACAACGCCAGCCCCAGCAGCAGGCTGGCTGGCGCCGGCGATGCGACACTCGCGTCGTCGACGGCGGCCCGCAAGGACGATGGCGGCGGCGGCGGCGGTCTGGCCAAGGACAGCGGATATGCGACGCAGCCCGAGACGGACGCGAGCGGGGATGTCGCTATGGGCGATGCCCCGCCGCCGGTCCCGGCCAGCTTGCGGCCTGGCTCCGAGGCAAACCGGGTTGTGGAGACGAGTAAGGGCCTGTGGAGCGGCGGCGGCGGCGGTGGAAGTCGGCGGTAGCACAGAGTCGACGGCATTGGCGGCGAGGGGGGAGTTGCCAGGCGGGCAGTTGGATGAGACACATTCAAGGCAGAGTTCATTTGATATCGAGAATGGCGATTTGGGGGGTTACGACATTTGATGAGGGTATGCTTGGGAATATTACGATGACGGTCCTGGGGGCCGGGAAGAGGGTTCAGTTCCATCCATCTTGCGGTCGTTTTTATAGTCCTCCGCTTCTGGGGAGAGAGAAGAAAAGTTGCGAATGGGAACACATGCTCAGCTTGGCCTGAGCCCAATTCGTTATGCCCACCATTTCTTCCACCTCGAGTCCAAAGGTCGCCTTTGTTAATTGTTTGCTATAGTTATCTTGTTCGTTTGCCCCTTCCCAACGACGACAAACAGACGACGGCGGATGATGTGCCGACATTACTAGGTAAGCAGTGTTAGAGACTGGAGGCGGAACATCGGATGGGATCCGAGGCTCCTCTGCACACCTTTTCGTCATCTGGTTATTGGTTCATGATGGCTTCATGTCCGCTTCAGGGGTTCCACAGAGCCAGGGGTTGTAGCCAAACTCCCGCTGGTAGTCACCAAACTGAGAGGATATGGGACTACTGTATGGAGGTAATCTATGCGCTTACAACTACAAGCATTTATTTTGCCATTGAGACAACGCAGCGGTGTTTATTAACCACCTGAGGAGGGCTATGTTTACCATAGCATTGTTGTGTCCCGCAATGTTTGTTGGGAATCGACTCGTAAGCTCACCCCTGAGCGATCAGCACCAGGTTCAAGGTTCAGCTCTGATGAATTCGCTGATCGAGCCGAAGTGCGAATACGAATTACGACCGAGAAAGGCAGACGACATGCGACACCTCGACGATGGGAAGTAATTTGTGGCGCAGTGGCGTAATCGCGGCAACGATATCATCCTTGGTGGCTGTGCTCAAGTGGTTGATTTGATGAGCCAAGCCACAGGGCAGACTGGGCGGGGACTTTTACCCCCAGCATTTTTCTTCCATTGCAGATCAATACCAGGATGACAATAGTGGTAGAAGGAGTGGCCGATAATTGACCCCTGCAATAAAGAAGAAAAAATTGATATGAAAAATGGGTCTGAAGTTATGAACGGGAGCTGACGGGACCCGGAGCTCTCGGATGCACGCAACTTAGCGAGAGTCCGGGACGCGCTACGCTAATTACGACTGGACAGGACGTGTTTTCGCATGGTAGACTTGACTGGAAGATGAACAGTGGATTAATGGAAAAGATCTCACTCCCAACTACTGTAGCTTAGGTACAGTACCTAACTGCAACGGATGGATCGGGCTTCGGGACTTAGATAGCGACGGCAACCCGGTGGGTTGGTACATACATAGCTTCTGTGAGGCTGTTATCTCCCGCCTTAGGTTCTGCAGCAGTAGTACCGGCATCAAATAGTAGCAATCAGGTAGGTAGGTCACATCATGCTGCCACACTCCAAGCTCTCAGGAAGCACGTAGTGACCTGTCCTGTGACTGCCTTGTACAGTAGCGTGAGGCACGCAAATCTCACCAGTCAATGTCTTGCAACAAAGTCCTGTCACTTGACTGGGCTCGAGGCCACTCAAGATGCAGCACCACCAACGCAGTTGTTGGGAGACTGAAAACATTTCAATGGGAGGCCTTCGGGTGGCACTGTGGAGCATCTTGAATGAGTCGCTTTCGTAGGGAGAAGGATTTTTCCAACTATAAAAATACCAAGCCCAAGGATCTTCTGGTGCAATCAATCATCTACCAAGGCAATTTCGCTGACTGGTAGTCAATGTGGGGGCCCCGCGGTGGTGTCGCGTGACGGTTGGGTGTAACTGGGGAGGTTTGGCCCCACCTGAAACGCTGGTACCTTGAATGTGTTGTACCGACGCGGTACACTCTACTGGGCTGTACCTCCCAAGGTGGACTGACTGCCCGCTCAGCTGCTGGAAATCCAGCAAGGGCAACCACTCTGGGCATTTAACGGGCCATGATATCAAACCTTTTTGTTTGCCTCAAGGAAAAGTAAGGCAACACTGCCCAAAGACGACCGAGTCAGGAAAAGGAGGTCAATCTCCGGCCCGGAGAATTATTACGTCAAGATGGTACTGAGTGCTTGGTTCGCAGTAGTAGAGGTTGCTAGGTCATTGGCCCATGCAAGAACTGAACAGACAACTTTGGGCAGAGAGGCATCATACATACTGCATAATGCTTTGCTAGTCGCCGTCGTTCTCTCGCTTGCCTGACAATTCCGCGGCACAATTTAGCGGCCTCCGAGGCCCAGGTCGCTTGGTCGCTTGCAACCTGTTTCCGCCGACAATGCGGAGTCGGGTTAATTTGACGGGCGATCGAGTTTTACCCAGCCACGAATCTGGCGCGAGGTCGATCTTGTGTTGGACCCCTGATTTGCACCGAGGAGACGGCTCAAACGAATAACGCCATTCAAGCACAGACCTGATTGTCAGGTTGATGGAACAGAGAGATGGTCAAACATGGACGACGTACTCCGCACTTGGTAAGGGCTGAAGTCCTCCTCAGGGTGCGTTCGCATTTCGCAGGTATATCGTGTGTTTGTCCCGGCCTCGCCGGATGGTTCGGGTGCCGTGCAGATGCGACATCCAGACGGCGATTGGGCGAGAAAAATAGGTGTAAACAGCTGGCCATGCTAAGCGCCACCGGTTTGCTTACAAGTCAATCGGACTCGGAAACAGCGCAATTGACCGATTGGTAACCCTGGAGACGATGTGGAGAAGGGCTTAGGAGGCGGAACAGGGGTTGGGAGAGTAACGAAACGCCCTAACCGCGATCCTGGGCCCCATCCAGCTTCTCGCCGTTGTGCCCGACAAGCCCATTGAAGGGGCAGCGACAAGGCGAAGTGCTGCAAGAACGGGCGGGCTGTGGCTTCGAATTTTACAGCGAGTGAGTGCACTGACCGTCGAGCAAGCTTGGGCCATGTCCCAAAAGGCGAAGGGATCGGATAAGACGGATAATCCATGTCAGCTGGTTCCCGTCTCGTCCCATAATTGTTTCCATACATTGGAGGTACCTACTTCCCGACCAAGATGGTAGGGTTATCCGCACATGATTTGCGACTTTTCGGGGTGCAGCTGGGGCAGCCCCTGCAGGTTGGACCGTGACAGGAACGTCGTCTCCCTGCTCTTTTTAATTGCTCGACCACGGCCCACTCGAGCGGCTCTTTTAGCATCCCAGGCCGTCCTAGGAATGCTCGTTCGCGCTACGCCGTACTTTGTTAGGCTCACTCGCACTTTGGCAAGGTCCTGGCGAAGGCGCGCCAGGAAGGCTTGGCCTTAATCTCACACACTTCACACTAAAAAAGACATATGAAAGCCGTGCACACCCACCACAGCGCCAACATTACTTGCGTCCCTCCTTTTAGCTCTGCCGTCCGACTTCTCCCGCAAAACCTTCATTGTGTTGCGGCAGAACCGTCCTAGATAACCGTCTACCTCAATCCCCCGATAGCCAGTGTTGAAATATGTGCATTGCTAGTCGGTAGCCTCTCTCTCTCTCTCTCTCTCTTCTGCTCTCGAGGTCCCGTTCATACTTTCTACCTGGCCGCCCCAATCCATCCCCGGTAACCGCCCCCCTTTGCCTGGTGTCGCGGTCGCGGCAGCCCTCGACGATGCAGGAATTCAACGCTCTGCTCGCGCAACCGAAACCGAAGCTGAAGCTGAAGCTGCCCTTCTTATGGTCCGGCTATCTCAATCTTGCGCACCTGAATCCGATCCCCCACAAATACCGACCGAACCGGCGACTGCGAGCGCGCGGGAAGTCATCTTCCAATATTCCGAGGGCCGATGACGTTGCCAGATTGAAGACGTCCTTCAACGTCTTGGAGAGCCTACGAATATTGAGGACTCGGCAATGGCGACTCCTCGATATCCAATATTTGATCACTCTCATTGTCATCCTCTTTAGTCTCACAATCACGCCCTCGGCGCCGCTGATCAAGACCGGGGCCCTCGCCCTATATACAATTCTTCTCCTCATGCCCGTCACCCAACAATTCTTCCTCCCATCGCTGCCAATATGGACCTATCTCCTATTTTTCTTTTCAAGCCGGTAAGTTTGCACCGTGTTCTACCTCTGCTGTTTGTTCGCCGTCCTTGCAGAAAGAAAGAAAAAAAGTTACTTTTCTGTGTCTTGCTTTGCGGGACATCCCGGCCGTCGCCGTTGCCCAGTCCGTCTACGTGGGATCGAAGACCACTGACAAAGAGCAACGGGCAGATTCATCCCCACCGAATACCGACCTCATATCTGGGTAAAAGTGCTCCCTGCGCTAGAGAACGTTCTTTACGGTGCAAACCTCTCCAACATTCTCTCCGCCCACACCCACTGGGTTCTCGACTTATTGGCCTGGCTCCCGTATGGCCTCGGCCACTTTGCGCTTCCCGCTGTCTGTAGCGCCTTAATATTTCTCTTCGCCGCACCAGGCTCGACCCCGGCCTTTGCTAAGGCCTTTGGTTACATGTCCATCCTAGGCGTGGCGCTCCAGCTGATACTACCATGCACCCCGCCGTGGTACGAGAAGTTGCACGGCCTAGAGCCGGCACACTACGGCATGCAGGGCTCGCCAGCGGGTCTGGCGCGCGTGGATGCACTGCTGGGCTTCGACATGTATACCACGAGTTTCACGACCGCGCCAGTGCCATTTGGCGCCTTCCCGAGCCTGCACTCGGCAGATGCGACGCTGGAGGCCCTTTTCATGCAGTACTTTTTCCCGCGCTTGCGTCCTCTGTTCATCTTCTACGTCGGCTGGGTATGGTGGGCGACCATGTACCTGAACCACCACTACGCCGTGGATCTGGTCGGCGGAAGCTTGATCGCAGCAATGACGTACTATATCACCCGGTCGAGATGGCTCCCACGCGTACAGCCGGACAAGACCACCAGGTGGGAGCACGAGTACGTCGAGTACGGCGATCGACCCCGAGGCAGGGATGAGGAGTCTGGGTACCACTTCGGTTACGGGTACGGGCTTGGCTTGCTGGAACGCTCGGGTCTCAGCGACAGCGACGAATGGACGATCGGCAGCACCTCGAGCTTCGATTCGATGAGCCGCGGGGAGACCAGTGGTAGCGCCAGCAGCACCCCTGGTTGCATCAGTCCCGCCACCCCTAATGACGATTTCCGCCAGGAGCTGTTTGGTATCACGCCGACAGGGGACGGGTGGGAAGGTGACCGTCTCGTGAGGGAGAGCGAGTTGGTCGACGTTGTGGTAATGCGGTGAATTATAAATTAATAAGGGTCGAGAACCCCCACCTGAACGTCCATCGACGAGTTGAGGGAATGGAATTCTCCGCCCCGTGTCGTCGGCTCGATTGCTGGGGATCCAATCGAGTCGTATTCGACGACGACGACAACGACGAGGGTGTTTGGCATCGAGCATCCGGGCCTTGTTCCCGGGGCTCACCCACACTCGGCCGTGTCTTTGGCATCTCTCACACTCGCTTAGTTGGGATGATTAAGAGAAGGGTTTTGGTTTAATGTGTAATACGATGGAGGAAACGAGCACACGAACGGCAGCCGCCGTCCCGCCCGATTCCCGCCACGAGAACTCGACCACACCCTCTCCCAAATTCCGCCTCCTACCAACATCATCCCATAATCCCGGGGTGTATCGCCGCAGGTATAAAACCTGTGCGACTTAATAGGGGATTTCAACATTCGCTCAGTAACCGGACTGGCCTGATCGGACGTTAGCGGACCCGCACCACCCCGCGGGGCCGCTCCCTGATTCTGTGTACAACCAACCAGGCATGAAGCAGATGGGGCAGCAACATTTACCTTTTTTTCCTTTCAATGGCATGGCGAGCATACCGGAGCGTTCGCTAAAGACATATTGGGCATTGGCGTGGTGTGTGGCCTTGACACTAAAGAGGAGAGGGACCCTAGGGGGCTAAACGGGGTCGTCTCGGTATATACCTAATAAGGGGCAGGCGTGCAAGTAGAAATAGAAAATAACGGTATGCAAACCACGCCACCCGAAGCTTGAGCCGTAGAGACTGCCACGCCCTGCGTATGTTATATGACTGTGAACCGGTGCGTAACTGGCCCTTCTCTTCCTCGTATATGAGAGAAACACGATCGCAGGGGAGCATCCGTTCCCGATAACGACGAGAGCTCGAACGTATTCACAAACAACGTAGTGCGGTCACTAGATTGCTTGTCGTTGGTAAACATAGGGAAGTAATAATTCTGATGTCGCCAGCCTTTTAGATGCCGATTGAGTTGTATACCTAGAGCCACAAGAAGACTACGACAGTTGCCCATTCCGGAATCCATTTACCCAAACAGTCTCGTTGTATGCATGGTTGAGGTTCGGGGCGAAATCTACCAATGCAAGGTATAGAATCTATCTATCCACTACACCCTGGACGTGGGAGAGACCCAACTCCATGTGGTGGTAGTAATGGTGGCGGTTTCCGGCTTTGGGGACTCCTGCCAATGCAATTGAATGCAATGCATCAACGCCGGAACCACGAAACATTATTACATCTGATAACACTGCAGACGACCCTTCAAATCTAGGTCGGCCGGTCAACTGAGGCGACGAAGGCACCGTTCATGTTCCTCGAGGGAGGACCCTCCAAGAGCCTACCATCTACCGGCGCATCGGTTACATGGCGGAGCCACAAATTGCTCCAAGAGAGGGGCAAAAAAAAGCATCAATGGTGCTTCCTGCTCGAGCCGTGCTTCCGCCGAATAAGGGGAGAGGACAGGAGGTATGGGGGGTCTTTCTAAGGCCGCCGCTGTACGTGAGGAACGGGGGGCGTGACTGGTGTGACTTTGGGAGTGGGTTTACCGCCATCCTTGTCCTTGCCCTTCACTTTGCGATCGGCCTTGTGCGCTTTCGGTGTCTCTTTGGTAGGCGAGGATCGAGTAGGCGAGGATCGTGGATCAGACATCGACTGAGACATGCGCTGGAAGTTTGGAGGGAGGGGGACCACCGATTCCTTCCGGCCCGAATTCGTCACGGATGCTCCGTTCATCGTGGGAACTCGCGGTGGCAAGATTGGCGTCACCCTGCCGACCTTGGAAGCGCTGACGGGTTCGATCAGATCGATCCGCGCCTTCTTCGGCTTCTTGCTCGACCCCGTAACATCTGCCGGCTGGCTTGAAGGCGGCGCGCTGTCGGACGTGTGCTTTCTCTTCTTTTTCTCGGGCTTGGGTGTCTCCACCAACACCGGTCCCTTGGGCTTCCTGGCACTCTGCTGCGATGATGGCAGGGCAGGAGCCTGACTCATCTCAACGTCCTCATCGTTCTCGGATGCTGTATGATCTCCATTCTTGCCCACTGACCCGTTGGAGACCCCGATGGGATGATATCGGGATTTGAGGCCGGCCGGCTGGGGTCGTGCCGGTCTGCTCGTAGTGGTGTGCGACTGAGAAAACGTGGTAGAGCTCTCATTGCCGTGCGAAAACTGGGTAATACGCTTAAGATGCACAGTTTGGTCCAGAGGCCGGTTCACTACAGTACCAAGTCAGCGGCAGCCCCGCAGGGGGTCAGTCCGGGGAGGGGGGAACACTCACGCATGCCGTATTTATCACCCGCTTTGTTTGGAATGAGGAGTTTTATGGATCGGGTGGTCGAAGCATCCTCGAAGGCGACGCCGTAGTCATCGCCGTTGTGAGAAAGGATCGAAAGTCCCTTTTGGGCCCTTTCCAGCGGGATCTCCAGTTTCTCCACAACTTCAATGGGTATCGAGGCTGGCGCGGTAAAGTACCAGACTTGCTTGCCTTGCATCTGAGCCTGGGAAAAGACTTGCGCAACGTCTGATGCGTCCACATTCTCTTGAGCCTTTCGGAGATGGAAATCATTTGCAATAATTTCGGCGACAGGAGCACTAGGAGAGATGTTAATGGACAGAGGTAAAACGAATAAATGGACAGAGGTAAAACGAATAGAGGCACGGAAAGAAAGGAAACTTACCCAGACCCATCATTCCTCATATCAATTGCCATGGACTCATCCGCCTCCTCATCTGACCCATCTTCCGAGCTGGAGGTGCTGCTCTGAGACTCGGAAGCAGAGCTATCGGAATCGCTCGACTCGGCACCTTCGGCCTCGGCCTTTTTGGCAGTAGACTCGTCTGTACTGCTCTCCTCTTCCGAAGTGGAATCCTCGGATTCGCTTGTCTTCACCTTGCGTTGGGTCTTCTCTTTCTTGGTTTTCGCGCCCCTCTTCTTGTTAGATGGCTCCTCTGCTTCGCTCTCGGAGCCTGAGCTCCCGGACTCGCTTGACGAAGACGTCGTGCTTGGGCTCTTCTTAACAGTCTTCTTGGCCTTCGCCTGGCCGCCGTCGCTCTCGCTGCCTGATGATTCGGATTCGGATTCGGATTCCGTCTTCAGTCTTGCCCCACCACCCTCCTTCGTCTTCTTGGACTTGCCAGCTGTCGTCGCCACTTCAGATTCAGAGTCGGAGCTTGAATCTGAGCTGGAGCCGGACTCGGATTCCGCGTCTGAGACACGTTCGTCATCGGAGGTCGGTTCCTTCTTGACTGCTGCTCCTGCGGACTTCTTATCGGAAGCAACGCTTTCGGCCGTCGACTTCGCCTTCGCCTTGGTGGTCGGCAATACAGCGGCGCCGCTGCTGGCTTGCTTCGCCTTGCTCTTAGGCGCTGAGGATCTTGACGCGATCATTTGTAGCAGGAAGTCCTGGTCACCAGCTTGCGAGCCATGGTCGCTGCTAGCACTCGAGCTGTCGCTCTCCTCGTCGTCAAGGCTGGCCTTTTTGTGCTTTTTGGTAGAGGATTTTATCGGGCGAGAGCGCGGATTTGCATCACGACGGGCAAGCCGGGCAGATTGAGTGGCATGCTCCGAGAGCGAGCCGATAGGCGCCTTTGGCCCCGCCATTGGAAAGAGAGTTGCAAAACCAAATCGGCTGGGAGTGTCTAAAGTAGTAAACCGGCAACGGCTGGCAAATGTAGGCGGAGTCGCGCGTCGCGAAGAGGTTGACGCGGGGAATTTTTTTTGACAAGCTTCAGATGAAATTGAGATAAGGCGGCCAGGGTTACCCAGAAAATGGAAGGCTGGATGAGATTGGGGGATTTGATTGGATGGCTGGTGCCCTGTACGGATAAACAGATAACCCCTTTAGGGATAGGTTTGTGGAGGTACCCACCACCCAGCCTTTAGTGGGTCCCTCTTTCGGATTTACGCATATTTACTGCAAGAAAATTGAAGCACGAGGTAGATGATAAGGGTAGCCATATGTCGACTGTAAGATCATTCTAAGGGGTCTTTCTGATGAGGGCAATTGCGGCATAGAATAGAGCCTCTATCCCTTTCGGGGTTGCCATTTGAACCACAATGGACCCGAACAAAAGAAGGAAGCTTGACCCACAAGCTGGCAAAGGGCCGTGTGAGTGAAGACGCCCGCCGTTTTGCTGAGGATACCGCTCATCGACCTCTTAGTGATGAGCGCTTTTGCAGCCAGAAAGAGCTTATGGGGAGCCCAGATCGACTCTTCTGCCGTCGAGGCGCCCAGACAAAAACAGGAGAACAATTCGATCAACCAAGAAATTAGCTCAAGGAGGCCATCCCCTGGCCCACAGGAGTCTGTACAAGTTGCAGAAGCAGACACAAAATCCTCGTCGAGAGCTCCCGTCAGCAATTCAAATGGGAGAGAATCCCCGGGCCAAACCTCAAGTGCCTCCGTACCTACCACCCCTTCGACAGCCCAGTTGCAAATGTATGTGCCAACCGCGTATAGCCAGACCGCCAACTTCTAACTCGTCAAACTACCAGCAGCGACGCATCACAGCGAACTATCCTTCAGTTCTCATCGTTCAAACCTAATAGGAAGAACTACCAACAGAAATTGGATGGTCGTACTATCCTCAAACTAGCTGACGGAGAGGTAAGTCTAATGTTGCCTTTGATGATATGCGACCCGTCACCTCTCTAACTGGCGAAGCGCATTGTGATACTCGGCAGTTATGGCCTTGGGATCTTAGAAGGCGAAGTCACCATATTAGGGGCTACAATACGGGCAGGTGACCCAGTCCAATGGATACATGCCTCGCACTGTCATGCACTTCCCGTTCTCCGAACGACGAAGGATACAACCGTCGAATTGCGGTCTCATCCAGCCGCCAGTGATCTGCGGGCGTTGGAGAGGCTCTCTTTAATGTTCGGAAAGTTGTGGAACGAGACCTCTCAGCCTGGTCCCGGGTCGGGTTCAAATAAACAATACAACAGTACCTTCCAGATTGTCAGCTGTTTCCCCCCTACTTCTCGGCACCACTTTAGGCCGCTAACCTCGAAGCAGGTCTATACTTCAGAAGATGGTCCTAAGAGAGCCATTCTGCAGGATCTGGTGTCACCAGCCGAATGGAATAAGAAGATTGCGGAACTGGCTGGTGGCAAGCCACCGGGGCCGCCTGTCTTATTTATATGCGGCCCTAAATCCTCGGGCAAATCTACCTTTGGAAAGCTGTTGACAAACCGCCTTGTAACGAACCAAGCCTCCTCTCGAAAGCGGGCATGGCAAGGTGTCGCTGTGCTTGATCTTGACCCGGGACAACCCGAATACTCGGCACCAGGTGTTGTCTCCCTCGTTCATGTCACCAAGCCCAATCTTGCACCCCCTTTCTGTCATCCCTGTCCCGACCCTGGCAATAGAATAGTTCGATCACACGCCATTGCCTCCGTCACTCCGGCGTTAGATCCCGAGCACTACCTTGAGTGTGCTCTAGATCTCTTTGGCCACTATCGAGATAAATTGGGCACCAAAAGCCCCTTGATTGTCAATACTCCCGGCTGGATCCAAGGGACAGGACTTGATATGCTCCTGGCGCTGGTCGAGAAGATCCGCCCTAGCGAAGTCATCTACATGTCTCAAGAAGGCCCAGAAGAGACGGTTGATGGCCTCAGGGCGGCATGTCGACAGGTTCCGTTGTCTGCCTTGCCTTCTCAGGCAAGCGAGTACGCCTCGAGGACCGCTTTGCACCTTCGGGCAATGCAGGCCATGTCGTACTTCCACTCGGACAAACCTTCCCTACAATCTCACCACTCGCGCTGGGATCCCAGGCCCCTAGCAGATATGCCGCCTTGGAAAGTCAGGTTCAGGGGGCCAAGCCGGGGCTTCCTTGGCCTTCTCTGCTACGACTATCAGCCGCCCCCGAACCTGCTCGTGGAGGCCATCAATGGAATGATCGTAGGCCTCGCAGCCATCGAGCAAAACGCAGCATTGAGGGATTTGCTCGCGGGCGACTCGTCGGGCGAAAGGCCGACCCTGGGCTCCCGTTTCGGCATGGAATTGGGTGACAAGACGCCCGCCGAGCACGACGAAGGGGATTTGGTCCCGCGGACACCTGAAGGGATTCCATTTATCCCGAACCCCAGAGGCCGGACCTTGAATCCTAGGTATTCAAGGCTGCTCGGCCTGGCACTCATCCGTGGCATCGATGTTCGACGGGGGGAGCTTCACATCCTGACTCCCTTGTTAGAGAATATTATCACCGACCTTGCAAGGGACGGGAAGAAGCTCGTCCTGGTAGCTGGCAAATTTGACACCCCGAGCTGGGCGTACACTGAAGATCTGTATAAGCGTTCCTACGGCAGCAATGTGGCGGGAAATGCAGCCCAGGGAGCAGTGGAGGTGACGGACGAGGACACGGACGATGACTCGTCTCAGGGTGGCGCCGAGGAGAGCGTGGGGGCTACAAGGGACTACGCGGAGAGCCCATGGGTCGAGTTGCTTCACGGAAACCAGAAGCGGACCGTTGGATCCCGTGTGTGGAGGGTTAGGAGAGACCTAGGGAGGGGGGTTTAACGGACCATGAGCTCCTCAGCGCCCGAGAGGACGACTGCCGTGTCAGTTCGGTAGAATGCTCGGAAATATATGGGGAAGACTCTTGCGGCTAAGGAATCCCGTTGCTGGGCCGCCGTGATGAATTTGGCCAACCGAATAGACTTCAATGGAGCCTCTTGCAGGTCAGAGCTGGTGTTTGTCACGCTTACTCATTATCCCCGACTGAGGAATCAGCATCTCCAAATACGTAACTACCCCGCAGCGCAGCCCCTCTTCACGTCCCTCTTGCCCCGGACGGAGTTGCCGTGGACCTGGGCCGGTGAGACGTTGGTGGGAGCGGATCGCGATGTTAGATCATGATCACCGATCAAGCTAGTCCCTTTTGTTCAAAACTCAGGCTTATCTCCGACAAACATCATCGTCTACTGCGGTAGACACGAGTGGACTTCAGTAAATTTACTAATAATAAGTAATTGTACTTGTACCTGTTAGTTTAGTTTATATGCGTGCCTACCTACCTATCTATATATAATATATATATATAGGTATTTATTATCTTCCACCGTATCGTTCTTTTCCGCCGTAACCCCAACCGTCCACAGTTCTAAGCAGTTGAAGTATTAAGCATGGTTGCTGTCAGCGATATCCCAACGTCGAAGGTCGATGTCCTCATCATTGGAGCTGGCCCGGCTGGGCTGATGATGGCCCTCTGGATGGCCCGACTGGGGATCAAGACGCGCATTGTGGACAAGCGGACGGCCAAGGTATTTTCAGGGCAGGCGGATGGGTAAGTTGATTATTAGCAGTAACGGCTCCGGTATATCAAACCAGTTACTTACCATTTCCAAGATTCCAATCGCGGACTCTCGAGATCCTGGACAGCTTCGGAATCGGAGAGAGGGTATGGAAGGAGGGGAACCACATGATCGGTATGCCCATGCCCCCTACTTCGATGCCCCCTTCCTCCCCCCTCAAAAGACCCCCAGCTCCGAATTAGTACTAACGCACCCAACAGAGGTTTGCATCTGGAACCCGGATTCGGACGGCCAGATAAAGCGGGACTCGCGCGTCGCCGACGTCATCCCGGGCCTGTCGCGTTTCAGCCAGGTCGTCCTCCACCAGGGCCGCATGGAGCGGTTCTTCCTAGACGCCATCCAGGCCTCGTACGCGCCGCCGCCGCCCCCCTCGGCGGACTCGCCGGCTGGCTCGGCCGAGGAGGAGCAGCCCGCGCCCATCCGTGTGGAGCGGTGCGTCGTCCCCACATCGATCACCGTCGACCAAGATAACGCCGGCGACGACGACGACGACGACGACGCGCATCCCGTCGCTGTCACGCTGCGGCACCTGTCGGAGGAGGAGGCCACGCCGACGCAGAGGCTGAGCAACCTCAGCGACGGTCTGTTCCGCAGCAACCTGGCGGAGGACGACCTCGACGATATCTTGAGCAGAACCGCCAAGCGGGAGCATCAGGAGGAAGTCGTCAGGTGCAAGTTCGTGGTCGGCTGTGATGGAGCGCACAGCTGGACTCGGAAGGCCTTGGGCAAGGAGTTCGAAATGGTGGGAGAGATGACCGACTTTATTTGGTGAGCTGATTGGCCGCCGGCCTTGACCTTACGGGCTTCTGCTGACGGTGGTGATGCCGATAGGGGTGTGCTGGATATCGTGCCCATCACGGATTTCCGTAAGACAGTGCTGTCGTGCTCATGGTGGTTAAAGCTAACTTTCAGCAGCCGACATAAGAAAGCGGGTGCTCATCCATAGTGCATCATCGGGAAGCATGATGGTCATACCGCGGGAGAACAAGCTGGTCCGGCTGTACATCCAATTGACTGAAGTGTCTCCAGGTGGTGGCCGGGTAGATCGCTCCAAGATCAAGCCAGACATGATCCTGAAAGCCGCGCAGAAGATCCTCAGCCCCTATAAGCTGGAATACCACTACTGCGACTGGTGGACTGCCTACCAGATCGGACAGCGAGTAGGTCCGCATTTCAGTAAGCTGGACCGCGTGTTCTTAGCAGGCGATGCAGTCCATACGCACTCGCCAAAAGCCGGCCAAGGGATGAACACGTCAATGCAGGACACGTACAATCTCGGCTGGAAGATTGGGCTCGTCTGCAAGAAGATACTGAAGCGGGAGGTGCTGGCAACCTACCGGTTCGAGCGTCAGATGGTAGCCAAGCAGCTCATAGCCTTTGACCAGAAGTTCTCTGCGCTGTTCTCCGGCCGGCCGAAGAGGGATATCCTGGACGAGACAGGTGTCTCTGCGGCCGATTTTGCAAATGCCTTCGAGATGAGCCATATGGCAAGTGTCCACCGACACTGATTCTTTTCGAACTCGCACTAACTTGGCCTGGGGAATAGTTCACGACGGGGATTGGGATAAATTACCAGGCCGATCTCCTCGTCGCCAAGCCTCCCGGCAGCAGCTTCGACGAAGGCATGCCCATTGTCGAGATGAGCGAGCAAGCAACCGCAAGTCCGGCGCAGAGCACGCTGTCCCTGGCCGCGAACTGCAAGCCGGGCACGCGCTTCGCCTCCCACCAGGTCCTCAGCCAGGCTGATGCGCGGCCGTGGCAGCTTCACCACATGATGCCTTCCGATGGGCGGTTCCGGATCGTGGTGTTTGCGGGGAATATCGGGGACGCCGCGCAACTGGCAAAGGTAAACGAGCTGGGAGCCTGGCTTGGCTCGGAGCTGCTGCCAAAGTACCCGACCATGGCATTATCCGTCGGGTCTAACCCTCACGGGGCCATCGCAAAGTTCCGCACGGAGCGGCAGCCGAGCATTATCGATGTGCTGCTGGTGCATTCGGCTCCGCGCGAGGATGTTGACATGTTGAAGGACCTGCACGAGACCTATCATCCGTTCGACCTCAAGTTGGGCTGGGAGTATGGCAAGGTGTTTGCCGACGGTCCAAGCTATCACGAGGGTGACGGCGAGGCATATCGGAAGTATGGTGTTGACAAGCAGCACGGCGCGGTCGTCGTTGTCCGACCGGATGGATATACTGGCCTAGTAACCCAGATAGGGGCTGAGGGATGGAAGGAGACCGAGAAGTGGTTTGGATCAGTCCTGCGGCAGTCTTGAGTCTCTTGACTTCTAGCCTGGGTTTGGGAATCCTAGAGAAAGCAGGACGGCGATAGGAGGCTCAACGACGCCTGTGCTCAGGGAACTAGTGGGGAATTCACAGCAGCTAGGTACCACTAGGAATGAACGCTGGTTTCCCCAATATCCGAACGGACTAAGAGCGGGAGGGGGATATATAAGCGAGGCGCGGCCCCATCCGGACTCCGTGAAGATGCGTACATGATTGGATGGTGAGAGCCGCGGCTGGAGCCCTCTATTTCCACCAAACTAACAGACATCTGTCCCCGCTCCTGATCATCCTTTCTCACTCAACATAACAGAGCTATCAACCGAAAGCATCCGTATGCCAGCCACCAACAACCCAAAGTCCAAATATGGAATCGCATGCGGATGCTGAGCACTGACTGTTCGGGCAGGGAAAATTGGGTGCGCGTGTTCGTTGCTCCCCAACCTCGAACCTTGTTGGCACACGCGTCGCATCGATGAGGTCGCGATGCATCAATCAATCAACTCGCACCATGATGATCACTTGACCATCTTGGTCTCATAGAAGAGGAGGGTTTGGCGTGTGCGCATCGTGCAGCCGAGACATCATCAGTACGGTTAAACGTCGGGAGGTCGTCATTTTTGGGTGACGGGATCGTCGATTGCTTGTGGCGTTGTGCTGCAGTCGCAACGACACAACTCTCCGCTCTTGTGCGTCTCCAGGTGCTCGAGAATTTTGTTAAGCTTATCCTGCATGCCATCGGGTTGATTTCCCGTTGCCGTGATGGCGACGGGGACTGCAGAGAGGGGCATGGTCAGGATCTGGATCTTTGCCCGCATCGCTTGCTCTGCGTCCGCCACTCTCTCCAAGGCAGTTGCTGTGGATACAGCAACTCTAGACCCGACATGGTCATGGTTGTACGCTTCCGCGCGCTCATATGAAGCACGCGAGTCGCTGACTGCCGACGCACCCTCATTCTCGGCGCTGCAACACCCGGCATTAGCTGACTGACCGTCGAACGAGTCGAAGCTCAATAGCGAGGAACGGGGAGAGAAGGAGCGCTGGACGAGAAACACAGTGGAAGGATTGCGCACCTCTTTACCGACCCTTGTTGGGCCGTCGTGGAACAGGCCGGCGCCATGGATGCTGCAACACAGATTCGGAGGTCGGATCAGGGCAATAAACCCAGTTGGAAGCTCTCCCCGTCCGCGGCTTGGTGAACGGGTCACCCGATGCTTTTCAGCTATCTATACTACGCAAGGGGCTGGCGGTGTTGCGAGTTTGGGATGAGCTCTGAAGGAAAGGCGAGCAGGTAGGTCCTAAGGAGGGTGCTGCCAGTAGGTTCGGCAATGGTAGCCGCTTCCAAGTAGTTCTCCTGTAGAATCCGAGTATTTAAGAAAGTAATCAATGTTTCTGTGACCATCTCCGCCGGGCGCGTTACTGTAGGAGCTTGCGATGGCTAGAGAACAAGCGGAGAAGGTGGGAGGAGAGGGTGAAAGTTATATGGAAAGTAGGGTGCGAGCATATATGGAGGCACCTAATCGTTCTCCAATCAGAACTGGCGTCTCCAGTCCTCCAGCCAGAACTGGACTCTCCAGCCAGAACTGAACTCTCCAGCCAGAACTGAACTCTCCAGCCAGAACTGGACGCCACTTACCCTGCCTAGGTACCTACCCACCCGTATTAATTCCATCCTGGATAGAGCAGGCTACATAGGGTGGGTCTGCACTCGAAAACTTACTCGGGTTCGAGAATTGTGATTCGAGAATTGACGACGGGAGCTACCTACTTGTATATGGCTACCTAGGTACCTGTAGGTATGTCTGGCACAAGCCCCCCCCCAGTTTAAGTCATTCCTGTCCATTGGGCAGAGAAGGCAGTGCTGCCAATGATGCTCAGCCTGCAGCCCAGTCTGAAAGAGGAGAAAAAAAGAGCACGGCACTCGGAAAACCTTTTTCTAGGCCTTCAATTTAAGAAACAACGCAGTCAACGGGGCAACAACAATTCTACCCCGCCGGCCCCCATCGCCTTGTCGCATTACTGTAGCATAGACAACCGCTGAGTCTGACGCAAGATTTGGATTGCCACCTTGCCACTGCTAGGAACGTAGAGAGAAAAAATTGCAGCAAAGAAAGGAAAAGAGAAGGGGGTTGAAGATGCGAAGATGCGAAGATGCGAAGATGCGAAGATGCGAAGATGCGAAGATGCGAAGATGCGAAGATGCGAAGATGCGAAGATGCAAGATGAGATAAGATAATATACATATATAAATAAGCAAACACTCCAAAGACAGATCCCGGCTTCCCGAACTTTAAACTGGATCCATTGTTTGTTTAAGGTTCCTCCAAGTACGCAATAATTGTATTGGCCCGAGCGGTTAATCCCAGTAAGGCTGACACCTAGGTAGGTACATACAATACAGTACCTAAGGTTGTAGGTACCTACCTATGGGGCGAGTCGCATGCGTACTGTGGTTCTGTCACCTGTGTGCATGCATACCACAGCTGTACTGGCCCTGCAGTAGGTACCTAGGTACCTGGTACTGTCAGCGATCACCCAGCATTTGGTTTAACGTCTTTTGTTACTCTCCGGCTCAGGATGTAAGTGCCCAGGTGGCAACGGTCGGCGACAATTCTCTGGACACAACAGCATATCGGTCTATCAGTGGCTAGGGGCGCCCACGATAGTATCAATAAAAATACGCGGAATAAGGGGAATTCTGCTGTGGGAAGGTAAGTAAAAGGAACAGAGAGGGCAGCCTCTGGCAGTCTAGTCAGGTGGCAGATACTGCCAAGGCGGTGTAAATTTGAACACCCTGGATCGAGATCTTTAACTCTTTGGCGGGGTAGCGACAACCCCTGAACAGTTGCTTCTTGAGGCTTAACCTGCAAGACCTGTACCAGGGTCTGACACTCACAGGTAACGAAGTACCTACTCACTCACTCACTCTCAAGAAAACAAAATCAATCGCAAAAGAATGGAGACAAACAACAGTCACCATGCTGCATCCTCGTCATGGCATCTGGTAGCGGCTCCAACTGTCAATCCTCATCAACGCCGTCGCTGCGGGGCGCATCCCCAACAGCAAAATCGTCCGCCTCCTGGTCAACTGTGCAAAAGCATGGGCCACAACCCGGGCAGACCAGGCAGGTATCCCGTGGGAGTATTTCAACTTAATTAGCAACGTGTTTCTGGTCAAGGGGGAGAAAGATGAGAGAAAAGTCAGGGAGGAGCTGGCGCAGCTAGAGGAGAGGATACATTCGCATGAGCATGAGCTGATCGTGAGGCGACAATAAAAGGTGGTGGGGGAGATATTGGAGGCAAGGAGGGGGAAGGTAGAAGCCATGGAAGGTGAAGCCAAGGGGCAGGCTCATAGGCGCACAGACACGTCGTTTAGCAGGCACTGAAAAAAATACCCCGCAGTATGCCCAAGGCCTGGTTTTTACCTGAAGATCACATGACCAGGCCAATGAGTCAGCCAGGCCTACACTAGATGATGGCCCACCCCCACCAAGATATGGAAATTCGAACTTGGAAGTCCCGCGATATCTTCACGCGAACGACTACCTGAACAGAGAATGTAAGTGATGGTGATATACCACCTGTTTCGTTATGCTAACTTCTCTTCTACCATACTAGCACAAATATGGCAGGCGTCGAGAGCACTAGCACCCTGGTGGTGCTTCCTGGGAAGCCAGAGCAGAGCGAGGCGACCATGAAACTCCAAAATGTAGCGTATTGCGTCCTCATTGTCATATTATTCGCGGCTAACAGACGTATCAGACGGAGAAGCGCGATTTCCTGATTGGGGTGCGTCGAATTCCCGAATTCCCCGAGTAACGAGCAGATCACAGCGACTAAGACCTACCAGTTCGAGAAGCAATACCAGCAAGAATGGGCCGAATCCGGCATCTTCACCCCTGATGCCCCGTCTGCAGACGATGGAGCCGACTCGCCCAAGTTCTACGGAACTATGGCCTACCCATATATGAACGGCACTCTCCACGCCGGACATGCGTTTACAGCTTCGAAGATCGGTCAGTCCATATCCTCGGTACATTGAGATATGTGGAAGTCGACCGAGCTAACAAAGCCAACCAGAGTTCGGAACGGGGTTTGCGAGAATGCAGGGCAGGCGCGCGTTGTTCCCCCAGGGTTTCCATTGCAGTGGAATGCCCATCAAAGCCGCCGCCGACAAGTTGGTCCGAGAAATTGAACTGTTCGGCGAGAATTTCGAGCGCTACTCGGAAGAGGACGAAGACCTTGAAGCTGATAGCACTAATGCGGCCCCCGGGAATCCGGAGGCAAAGACCGATCTCAGCAAGTTTGCGGGCTCCAAGAGCAAGGTTGCAGCCAAGTCTGGTCAAGTGAAATATCAGTTTCAAGTACAGTTCCCCTTTCTATTCCAATATCGCGCAGCAATGTGCTTACCAGGACCGCGGCTAGATCCTGTTATCTCTGGGTCTGCCCATCACGGAGATCAAGAAGTTCGCCGATCCCACATACTGGATCACTTACTTCCCTGCCGTGTGCAAATCCGGTACGTTTGGATCGCCGAATGCAGTGCAAGCATGTGACTGACCACACCCCTAAGACCTCACTTCCTTTGGCTGCCGGATTGACTGGCGCAGATCCATGGTCACAACTGATATGAACCCGTTCTACGACTCATTCGTTCGCTGGCAAATGACTCGCCTGAAGGAGCTTGGAAAGATCAAGTTCGGCAAGCGCTACACGGTGTACAGGTGAGACAATCCATGCATCATCGAATCGGTCCAGGTTTCGATAGTAAACAAGACTGACCCAAGACAGTCCCAAGGACGGCCAAGCTTGCTTGGACCATGACCGCAGCGCCGGTGAAGGTGTGACAGTCCAGGGATATGTCTGCATCAAGCTGCAGACGCTCGAGTGGTCCGCGCGTGCCAAGGAGATCATTGGCGACAAGCTTCCTCCCAGTGCTCGTGTCTATTTTGTCCCCGCGACTTTGCGCCCGGAGACCATGTATGGTCAGACCTGCTGCTTCGTGGGACCCGAGTGAGTTGCTGCTCCGGTAGCCTTCGACGATATACCTCGTTCTCTGACCCCATGTTTGTCGACAGGGTCGAATATGGCATCTTTGAAGCATCAGCAGCCAAGAACGAATACTACGTTGCGACAAAACATGCTGCTCGTGTGAGTCAAGTTCTGCTTGCTGACTTGTATGGTGCCCTCTTTACTGACGCTCTGTATGTCAGAACATGTCTTACCAGAACGTCGGACCGGAATGGGGTGTGCTGCCAAAGGTCGTCGATATCTTGGGTTCTGATCTCATCGGTACCCTCGTTCAAGCACCTCTCTCGGTTCATCGTGACGGTGTCAGGGTTCTCCCAATGGATAGCCTGAAACCTACCAAGGGAACTGGGGTTGTCACCTGTGTCCCCTCTGATAGCCCCGACGACTATGCGACCACGCTGGATCTGGCCAAGAAGCCCGACTTTTATGGCATCCAGAAGGAGTGGGCAGAGAAGGAAATACTCCCGATCATAAGGACTCCAAAAGGCGACCTGATCGCCAAGACTCTCTATGAAGAGTTGCGGATCAATTCTCCAAATGATACGAAACAACTCGCCGACGCCAAGGAGATTGCATACAAGAATGGCTTCTACCAGGGCACTATGATCTACGGTCCTTACTCGGGGAAGTCGGTCCAAGAAGCGAGATCTCTCGTCGAGAAAGACCTTCTCGAACAGGATCTTGCCTTCAAATATGCCGAGCCGGATGGTCTGGTCATCAGCCGATCTGGGGATACCTGCGTTGCGGCGTATCTCGATCAGTGGTACTTCAACTACGGCACCTCGGCAAATGGCGGCGACGGCGAGTGGTGTGGTCAGGTCTTGGACTACCTCAAGAACGAGATGAACTGCTATTATCCCGAGGCCGAGCATGCATTTGAGCAGGCCATCAACTGGCTCTCGCAGTGGGCATGTAGCCGCTCCTTCGGACTGGGCACAAGACTGCCCTGGGATTCGTCGCAGCTTGTCGAGAGCTTGTCAGATAGTACGGTTTACATGGCCTACTATACTGTATGCCATTTGCTTCATGGCGACATTTTTGGGAAAACACCAGGCTTGTCAACGAAGCCCATCTCGCCCGAGCAAATGACGGACAATGTTTGGGATTACATCTTCTTCCGTACGGAGACGGTGGAGACCGACATTGCCACGGAAGACCTCACCGCCATGAGGAGGGAGTTTTCGTACTGGTATCCTATGGATATTCGTGTGTCGGGCAAGGTACATATATATCTCTCGTCTTTCCTCAGAATTCATCGCTGGCGTGGACAAACCTGCTAACTGACGGCGTTAGGACCTTATCAACAACCATCTCACCTTTGCACTGTACCACCATCTGGCTCTGTTTCCGAAGCGGTTCTGGCCTCGGGGATTCCGAGTCAATGGTCATTTGATGCTCAACAGCAAGAAGATGAGTAAGAGTGTTGGGAATTTCCTGACACTCCGCCAAGCGATTGAGAAGTTTGGCGCCGACGCAAGTAAGACATTGTTCTGAGCTTGAGCTTCATGTGGTGCACCCACTAACCACCTTGTGATATCGACAGCTCGGTTGGCCTTGGCTGAAGCAGGCGATGGCATTGAGGACGCCAACTTTGAAGAGTCCGTCGCCAACGCCTCCATTCTTCGCCTCTTCGAACTGAGAAAGTGGTCCAAGGAGGTGCTGGACGATACCTCTTCCCTTCGTAAAGGCGATCACACCTTCTTCGACAAGATCTTCGACAATGACCTGAACGCCCTCGTCCTCGAGACCCGGCAGCATTATGAAGGGTGAGTACTAGCTCCACGGCGATTGCCTACCCCCCCTCCACTTTCTGCCCAGTTATTGACTTGGTGAAGGACCATGTACAAGCTTGCAATGAAAACTGGTATGTCACCTCCACTTCTGGCCACCTCGCAACGCCGCCTGAGACGAGGACTAACGGATGTAGGCTTCTACGACCTGCAGTCAGCGAGGGACTGGTATCGAGAACAGTGCCGAGCTGCTGGCGTTGGTATGCATCACGACCTTGCTCGTCGCTTCGTCTATCTGCAAGCCCTGCTGGTCGCACCGATCGCACCCCACTGGGCCGAGGGCGTCTGGCGGCATCTTCTACACGAAGACTCTAGCATCCAGAACGCTCGCTACCCGGAGGTTCCCGTACCAGACGCCGGGCTGCAGGCTGTGCGTGACTAGTAAGTAGTATCTTCTCGTCGAAGGGCACACCGTATAGTTAGGGATTAACCCCGATACGTTGTGTAGTATCAAGGCAACGACCAGCGCAATAATCCAGTCAGAGGCCCGCCAGTTGAAGAAGAGACAGAAGGGCAAGCAATCCTCCTTCGACCCCAAGAAGAGCAAAAAGCTCAGCGTCTTCATCGCCACCACATTCCCCGCATGGCAACAGCGATATCGAGACGCTCTCCACAAGCAGCTTGACTCGACCGGCAATCTGGACTTGAAGGCTGCGGCAGCAGGTATCGACAAGGCCGAGATGAAGAGAGCCATGCCGTTCATGCAGGGATTGAAGAGCCGCCTCGACAGCGGTGAGAGCCCGGAGCGTGTGTTTGAGCGGGAGCTGCCCTTCGATGAGGCTCAGGTCCTCCGGGAGATGGTCCTCGGGCTGAAGGCCGTCATCAAGAAGCTGGACGCCGTTGAGATCATCCGCATCAACGAGAACGGAGCGGGCGAGGTCATCTTTGCGAGCGAACAGGAAGGCAGCTCTGCTCGGCGCGAGGGAGAGCAGGTATCGTCTGAGGGTATATCTGCGGATATCACGCCGGGGAAGCCCACCGTCATCTTTGTCAATATCGAGGAGTAAATCGGTATAGGGCCAAAAAAAGTTCCTGGCAATAGATAGGCATGGTTGAAGGTCGTTTAGACGAGGATGGGGGCAAACGGCGCTACCACATGCGTATACCTATCTACCTAGCTAGCTATGTAGTGGCTGTCGCTTTAGAAATAGAGCAAAGATGCTCGTGATCATGTGCATGAACGCTGTGCCCGCTTATGAAATGAACCACACAGAGAAAGCAAATATGAAGACACCTTGGTTGGGCTCCTTCGTGGTACCGAAAACTCGTGAAACTTGCCTCTTGTATTGTCCCACTTTTTTTTGATTTCTCTCTCTCTTCAGATAGGTGTATAGAGGCTCCCCGTTCAAGAGCCTGGCATGCATGCCTCTTATTGGTCAACGAAGGAGGGGAGGGCGACATGCAGAAGGTCTAAAATTTGGTCTGCTTCTCCTGGCTAAGTGAGTGCGGCTCACCTCCCAAAACGCACGAGCTTCTTCCAGGAGAATATAACGTCCTTGGATAACAGGATCCTCAGAAATGCCAGCACAGCTAGGTATTAACTACCTAGTCGGTCAGGGGGAAACTACCGGGTGTGACTAAAATATGGACAGGAATAGAGCTATGTACAAACTCCACACTACACCCGACCGACCCCTTGATTGTTTGGCCTGGATTACAGGCACTGCGAGTAGTAGTCGTTCGACACAGTGCACTTGAACGGCGAGGCGCAGACCTTGCAGCCCGTGTAGCCGATGCCGCCACACTGGGCCCACTGCGGCGCCGTGCAGCCGCCCGAGGGAGGAGCCGACGTCGTCGGCGCGGCAGACGTTGTTGTTGGCTTCGTCGTGGTGGAGAGGGTCGTGGGGGGCGCCTGGGTGGTGGTAGGGCCGGGGCCCGAGTTGCCGTTGCAGGTGAACAGGGCGGGACCTGGGATGGTGTACTTGCTCGAAGGCGTCATGGAGTAGATGTTGACCAGGATACCGGGATCGGTGGCCTGCGGGTGGGAACTGTTAGTCCATATTGCCACTTCGCAGGGGATCATGCACTGACCTTGTAGATGCCTGGGATGCTGTAGGTGGCGGGAGATGCGCTGCCTGTGCCACCAGAAATGTTGATTTGCGCACATTCCATCTATTGATTGTGTTAGCCGCACCGTTCTGCCTGTGAGCTGGGTTTAGGTTGCTAGATCTTGTGCCAAGATCAAGCAGATGCCCGCGATGACCTGCAAGCAAAACTTACGTAGAACTGAGCACCCTGGGACGAGCTAGCACCATGGAGGGCGATCATCTCAGCACGGAGAAGGTATTGGCCGTTCGGAATGCACTGGGGAATCGTAATGCTCTGGAAACCACCGTTGTTGATAACCTTGCTAGTGCCCCAGGCACCGTTGTTGTACCCATCCTCCTGAATCTTGAACCTGTTTCGGAACCAGTCAGCAAGCGCCACTCTCGAGTCAACAGTCGTCTGCTGGGAAATTAAGCCTCCATCTTACCATCCATTGCCGACTCCCGAGTTGGTCACGGCATTGTCAACCTTCTTCAGGTATGCAATGGTAGGTCCCAGATGGCTGGCGTCCATAACATCGTTAGGGCCGGAAGTAAGAGTATGTCTCCAGATGGCTCGGACAGTTGAGCCGGCCGAGACGTTGATGATCTTGTCAGACGGAGTCGTGGGGTTCGGGCCACCGTTGCAAACAATGTCGTTGGAATTGACGTCGACGATGGGTCCGTCGTAGCTTGGAGTGCGGATTCCATATCCAATAGGATTGGTGGTACCACCGGACTCGAGCTGGAGGAAGATGGTGTGGGCGGATACCGCCGAGGCAGCTGCCAGAATCGAGAAAGCCTTCATCTTTGGATATAAGACCTGGCGGAGTGTCGGTAGGTACTAGAATCAACGGGCTATGCGTGCAATACAGGTAGAGGCGTGGGTTGACAACAGAGAGGATGTGGATTTGGAACGAAGGTAGGGCAGTAAATATATATGTCTCCTAGAAGGACCAGGCGAAGGCTGCGCCGCGTAGCCGGGGCGAGCCCTTCTAGGTTCTCCAGCATTCCGTCAATTCCATGGCATTGCTCGAACGCGCAGCGTGATGTGGCCAGCCCGGGAAGCAATCCCAGGTAGAATGGTTGGGTAACTTGGGGTTTGAGCACTAGTCACAATAGTGAGGGTCAACCAGTGCTACGGCGGAGGGACATCGTCCGAGCTTGTAGATGGAGACCCGGTCCGGGAGGGGGGCATGATCCCCAAAACCGGGGACAGCCGCAGGCTTCCCGAAAGGGCAGAGTAATGAAGACGCAGTGGCGCACACTACATGCTGCAACCAACAGTCACAAGCGCCGAGCCACTAGGTTTCGACATCAGTCGTGTCTGGCGGCGTCAGAGCCACGCTGCCATGCTACCTTACCGTGCCAGAATCGGGGGACGGAAGGCCAGGCAGCGTGGCTCTGACGCCAAAATGCTCCCGGAACACGGGGCCACGGCCTTGGCTTCCGGAATCTGGCACGAATGCTCAACATGTGATCTTTTTCGAACTTGTGTATGAGTTTTTACTCGATCTGATGTCCTTGAGTTTATCTGGGATCGAGATACTCGCTGGCTGGTCTCGCATCTGCCAACGGTTTGGGCTTAGCGAGGTTTGCATGCAAGTAATGAACTGTAGCGTGGTATTCGAAAGGAAACGAATGTTGATGGACTGCTGCCAGTTAATTTACGTTAATAACCCCTGACCAACCACCAACCAGGTTAAAATTGCATCCCACATTCACGTGACTCTGTAACGTACCTTTGAGATTGTGGCATGACGACAAAACCCACCGTTCCCCACGATATCCCCGGTTTCCATTGCTCTTCAGCTCTGTCATAATATATATGTGCATGATATAATTTACCGTGTCTCCAACAGCCCCCAAATCTCTCTCCGCAGTATGCAAGCTGAACCCTGTCGCTTCAAAGTGAAATGTCCCGTTTGAGCTACGATCAAGTCGCGGAAGGCCTACAACTACCGGGACAACAACCAGGGACCGGGAAATGAAAGAAGGCTAACATAGATAGACAGTGATGATGCAGGGAATTTCTAGAAGTCAACTCCGACGCCGACCAGATCAATTGCTGCCTCGACTTCTTACCCGGCCCCCAATTTGGTGCATTGAAAACCAGTTCCTATCGTCGAGTCCGGCGTGGCGTCGCTAGTTGGCCGCTGCCTGAGCCGGGCCCGACTCCCCACCCTGACTTGGAACTCAAGTGGGATTTCCACCAGCCACAGCTCACTGCGTACACATTTTTGTTTTGTTTATAATTTTCGTACTTGGCTCCAGCGTCCCTAGAAAGACTCTTGTGAGGTAGCCCGTTGAGAAATATCATGCTTGGGCAGACACAGTACGCTTTCTAGTGGCTGCCCGGCTTAGAGCGAAGTCATAGACCCTCCAGGACGCCTATGTGTTCACCTGGCCTAGGGTAGACACCTCCAGAATGTTGGTCACCTGGCAACCCCAAGCACTTGCCAGCCATACAACTGCGAACCTGGTGCCGGCGTATCAAAACCGACCTGGTTGTTGACTCGGGTTGGGACGTAGCTTTTGCAGCTTTGTCAGACTCCGGCTGCACTGCATAAGTGCCCGCCCACCTTTCTTTCCTCTACTCCCTCGCCTTGGTGCTGATCCAGGATCAAGGGCACGTTGCATTTGATGGTTGTGGTTCGACAGCCAGTTGGCGAAGACATCGCCTTCTTTACCTCCTTGCCTCCGGCCATCACTCCAAAGTTGGGGTTATCTAAGTAGCACTCCTTGACCTCTTCACTCACTCTTCAGTCAGACGGGCGGCAAAATATGCGCATGACCATTAGTTTTCGGATGCATTAGCCTCTTGTTACTAGCAAATCCATGCCCAAGCAATGTCTTCGCTTTTCCCTTCAACTGGGGGGGATTTAGCGATAGCCATGAAGTTGGATCAGACAAGAACAGAAGCAGTGTAATCATTTGAAGTGCAGGGTATACTCTCGAAGCCGGTGGTATGATATGACACCTTCAGATACCTCACTGTTATACTACAAGTTTTCTTACTTTTGCACACTGCGAAACCGGGCTCAGCTCTCAACAACTTCCCCCTCCCCACCCCCTTTTTTTCCCTTCCCCCCTCCAGCTCCAGTGAAATTCCATGTTCCCTGAGGGTACATGCAATGGATCCCACACATACCTACTTATTGTCATGGAAGTGACGTTCGAAATCGCGAATTACCTCCCCAACGACTTCCATGTGTGCTTGCGCTCGGCCCCTCGCTCCGAATGCGCCCACCGGCAACAACACGAGAGCCTTGTCATCTAGGAAGAGGGATATTCGGTGGTTTTCCAGCTCGTCTTGTTCCTCCTCGGACCGGTGAGGGGCGATATCACCTGAGTAGCTACGAGGCTTGGTCGTTAGCCATGGCCGAGTCTCGGTATGGAGGTCTTCACTTCTTGTGATGACAGGTGCTCTTTGGGGGAAGAAGGGGGGGGATGAAAGTCTTTGACTTACCTTGCGGCAGAGCCTTGCTCTGCTCTGACCGAGTCCATCGAGGTACCTGATGCCATGATGATTTTGGCCCGAGGGGAACGTATCGACTGTTTGGCAGGCAAGGGCAGGGGGGATATTATAAGTCCCTTAACTTCGAAGGCTGGGGTATCTATTCTTGGATGAGACAACAAGCAGCAGAGAGACGAAGGGGTGAAGAGGATGGATGGGCCGCCGGTTCAAACTGTGCTGCCCGAAGGATGGCATTTTACAGGATTGGGGTCTGGAGTCTGAGGATGATGGCGGACTTATATATTCTGAGGCGCACAGCACAAAAGTGTGCTCTTCGTTTAGCCACAATTTGTCCCTGAAGTAATGGACGGACCATGATTGGACTCGGAAGGATGGACCTTTGGGCGTGGGGTTTGTGATTTGAGCTGGGCGTAGATGGGAACAGCTTCGAAGGCGTGGGGGGGGAGGGGGATTTTGGGTAGACTGCTTCCGCAGTCGGGTCAAGGCATCCCCAGGTTCCTGCGCAAGCACAGGAGGCACGCGACCGCCATTGGCGGAATTGACAAGAGCAACAACAATGCCAGGGGGGGGGGGGGGGGGTTTGATGAAAAATGGTAGCTGACGATGAGTTTCTTTTTCAGGGGGTTTTTATCACTTTTTTATCATCATTAAAGAAATATTGCCCTGATCTTCCCCAAACATGGGAAGTCCCGGCCTCTTGCACTAGAGGAACCTTGGTTGGGGCCTTAAAAAAGGCTGTGGTGCCGCCTGCGCGGGCCAAAACTCTGGGGAAGAAGAGCTCCACAGTCGAGAGCTCAACCGACATGGATGATGGTGTGGGAATTTGAGAGCCTCATTGGATTCCACCCCTCAACCCAACAGATCGTCTCCCAACACACGCACTCCGGTGCCACTCCAAACCTTTTGAACTTTGTTCCCCCCCACAGCCACTTTATAAGTTAGTCCCTGACGGGATCGCACAACCCCTCCCCCACTTAAAACTGCACACCCGGGATTGCTAGGAGTCAATCAGGACCGGCATGATGACCTAATACACATCCCGGCAGCCGAGGCATGCCGTTAATAGGGGCCTCAAAGAATGCCAGCTCGAATAACGGGACACAAAAAGAACCGAGGAAGGCCGCCTGCACCCACCCAAATAGGAAGTAATAACACCACGAATCAGATCTAAGCAGGTGGGAAAAGAAGGGGAAGAGAGGAAAGGCGTATGGGAAAGAAGAGTTCTTCCCAGGGGTGTTCCTAACAGCAGTGTAATGAAGGGGCAGCAGACGGACCGCAGACGGACTGCAGGCAGACAGCAGTGCAGAGAGACGGTAAGGTGGGCAGCAAGATGGCGCGGAGACACCTACTGATAGGAACGAGACACGCGGCCCGATGGTAGCCTCTGCGTGGGGTGCAGCCCGGGCCTACCTAAGGTACTGTACCTACTTATGAAACCTTCCATACCTACCTTACTTTCAGGTAACTACCTAACTTACCGGTCAGCCGGTGAGCAACGCAGACCTGTAAGCGCCGCAAAATTGTGGCTTTGCAAAGTGGTTGCTCCTTGGCTTCCTGGTGGTGGCGTTTTTTCCTTCTTTTTCTTTTTCCGGCGCAGTTTCCTGCAAGGCAAAACGGAGTGCGTGTTCGGCAGACTGCCTTGTGATTCATAGACCAGTCGATTCAATCGGTCTGCTGAAGAAAAATCTTCAGGCCCACCAAAGGTCATCTACGCCGTGTCACCGTGGTGCCACACCCATCCCTGTGCCACACCCATGGTAGATCCCGACATAGACACGTCAACCCTTTCCCCGGAAAGTGTCTAGGGCTGGTGGTCCTTCCATCAAGGATGAGTAGGGATTCCCGACATTGCGCCCGAGTAAGGTGTCTCGCTTTCTCGAGACCAATCAGCCAATCGTTGCGACTAGAGATTCGTTCCGCATTTTGCGGGCCATGCGGTTGACAAAGGGGCGCGAGAGGATTCGCCCTACAATTGCGCCCCACATAATGTACGTCACATAAGTGGGGATTCATCCCAGGCACGATTTTGTGGGGATTCAAACACCCACCCGTAGGGCAAGGAAACGAAACACCGCGTGGGGGTTCTCTGGAGAATGGATGCGACCCGACGTCCACGGGTCCCACACACCGCCAAGTACCTACCGAGGTTCCAACTTATTCGTTGCAAGCGGTGAGCGCTTTACATTTCGTGATACTATCTATAGATCAATCTCGCCTCGATATTTCGTCCTCCTTTTTAATTACCTCAATTCCTTATTAGTGGACAAAGTTTCATCTCCCCCGTTTTGTTAGGTATCAAGCCTCTCCATATTTACACAGGTAACTCGAAATGGGGGACCATCCCTCCTCCATTAACCTGAGGCGACAGATCTTGCTCACCGACATTTTTGAGCCGGATGTGAACGTGATCCTTTACAATCCAGATTGAGCCCTTCCGCCGCCTCCTTCAAGGGCGAAGGGGTCAAGGAATCAAGGGAAGCCAATCCCAACTCGGAACCCTTTGTTAGAGCACATCTACCACTTCGTTTATGGACAGGATTGGCCCCAGGTTGAGTACTTGAATTGGCTCGTACGTGAGGCCCTTCTGGTCTCCCAGGGAGGCGAATCGCCGAGTGTTGGCGCAGATGACCAGAAACGGAGGGTGGTGTATTATTCAGATATAGCTAGTTTGTATACACTTGAGAAACACTCTCCGCCCTTCTGACCAAATCCGGCTCGCCCGTCTGACAAAACAGGGATCAATTATGACGAAAGAAGACAGCATATTGTTACATTGCAAGACTTGGCCAATAGTGACCACCTTGAAGACTCGCCGGCCCCCGAATGCCTGGGCTACCCGCTCATGGGTATAATCGAGATGTGTAGGGACTCGTTTGGTCGTTATCACAGGGCGGGTGCACCTGGGGCCGCTTCCCCTCCTGCTAAGAGTTGTTCGAGCATCAAGAGCAAGGAATCCAAGATAGCTTCTTGACCGGTCGCGGTAGTGTTGGTTGTGTTGTGAGCTCTATCCCATAGCCTTTGGACAATGTCGCTGCCGTCATTTTCCATGTAAGTCCGAAGCCGGCTCTGGCGGAGTCTCTTGGTATCTTCAGGGTGCGGAATTGGTACTGTGCCAGTCCTGCTCAAAGTTGTCAGATCTCTAAACTGCGTCATTCGGCTGATTTTGCGAATAATGGTGGTTGTTTTGGAAGGCGCGGTCTGTAAACAAGGACATACATCGATCCATCGTCGACGTTGAGATACATGGAGCTATTATCGGCCATTGGGAGACGATTTTGATGAAGGTCCGAGGGTGTCTTTGGAGTTCGGTGCAAGAAGGCTGGCTGTGGCGATGCGGATGACGGTACGGCGAGGCGATCCCAAACTCGAGTGCGGCGTCGAAGCAGGGTAGGAGACAGGCGGCAGGAGGCAGGAGGCAGGAGGCAAGATTTAAATACTTAAATAATCTGGGAGAACGAAGGTTCAGTTCCCCAAACAAGGCTTGCCAACGGGCGACTCAAGTTAGATTCGCAGGTGGAAGGAACCCTAGTCACCAGGCCAGGGGTACAGATGCCCTTGTTAACAAAGCTGGGAGCGCCCTCCATGCCAGCCAGGAAGAAAAAAAAGATGCCCGGCGGTGTGGACAAGTTACCTGGTCAACAATACGGGAGCTGCTATAGGCCAACTGTCTCTTTGGAGACCTGTATGTCTGGGATTGGTAGCGTGCCTTGGGAAGAAATGGACGTCACTGAGCCGAGCTTCCATGTTTACCGGGGACAGGCTTGTGAAGGTGGTGCGCCAACTGGCGGCGACTTGTCCGCCAAACATGGGGAGGGCATGTTCTCATGCTCGGAGAAAGGGCAAAACACTATATCCTGGTTGACAGACGGGGCCCCTGCCTTCGGCGCAGCCCCTGGCTCAGTGAAGATGCTGCAGGTGACTAACTCTAGGTACCTAAGCAGGTCCTGCAGGGAAATTTTGCTTAATGTAGGGAGGCAGGAAGGCTGGGGGGGTGGGATGCACCCGCCGTTCGATGATAGTTACACAGCAGATTGATGACATGAAGAGATCCTGTTAGGGCAGCCTTTCCCGTCGAACTTTCCATGTTATGCGCTAGTTGCTGTTGGGGAGCGGTTGCCACACGACGTGTCTGGCGCGACCGCAGTTGGGCTGGTGTCATTGGGTACCTATCCTGCACCTTAACAGAAGTATGGAATCTACCTACGAAGGTAGGTAGGTACCTCTGCGCAATATAAGGACAGTGGAGAACTAGGTAGGCGACCCCCGCGAAGCTGATGGAGTCCCATCAAATTATCTGGATAAGCTCTTCCCAATCGAGATTCGACTGCGGCAATGCGCAAGTCGTTGTTTAAAACTTGGGTCTTGGTTATATTTTAAGGAGACCGCCAACTTATCCTGGTGGGCGTAGGCACGTCGAGGCTGCGCTTCTGGCTGCGCTTCTGGCTGCAAGGTTTCCTCTTCCCAAGTTGGCTTGCGTGTCAATGGCACACACCGCTGCTGGACTTTAGTCGTCTGGCACAGCCCGAGGTACCTAGCTACCTAGGTAGTTTCTCAAGGAGGAGTAGAAGTTGGGACTTCGGTAGCAGGTCCTAGAGAACAGTGGGTCACAAGATGTACGGATCCTTGGCCATTGACAGGGATCCTTGGTCGTTGGCAGGTCATCTTGTCGAGGCCGGTTCTTGGCGCGTCTAGTCCCGGAACCCACTCTTTCCGCTTCCCCCGTCCGGGGACTTTGTCGCGTGGAAGCCACGTGGCGAGTAGATCCCCTAGTCCATTAACGGAATAAAGACATCTCGACCCCTGAGTTCCTGTGGCCTCCCCTGACAACTGGCCAGGATGTTCGCAGTAAAGTGAAAGTCCTGTAATTAGGTAGCGGATTACTAAGTAAGCACACGGAGTTGCCGAGATGGAACTG
Organism: Phialemonium atrogriseum; assembly: GCF_030411735.1. NCBI lineage: Eukaryota > Fungi > Ascomycota > Sordariomycetes > Cephalothecales > Cephalothecaceae > Phialemonium > Phialemonium atrogriseum. The sequence goes on from NW_026848152.1 coordinate 269,172, forward strand.
GTAGGCTGAAAGTGAGTTGTCACGGCCACTCCTAAACATCTTTCACTCCCAGAACGATTGTCACCCCCCCAAAACATCTGTTTTCCCCCAAAGCATCTTTCCCCGCCCAAGTTACTCTGGACGTTGACAAGGTCCAGCTCTATACCCCTGCATATCCTTATCCACCTCTTTTTAACATCTTAGGGCGAATCGACGCAGCCTCTACTTCCCAAGGTACGACCCCCTGAACCTTTCTGGGACAGGATGACGCTGCCGGGGAACCATGTTCTCTGCTATCTCAAGCCTCTTATGGGGAAAGCCCCCACATATTCTGCATCCCACACCAGTCAGGATGACCTTCACGCGCCGGTGCGAGGTTGGTCAACTTCCACTTGACTTCCGCTTGTTGCCTGCAAGTTTACGATGCAGACAGGGATTGGCAATTAAGAAGGCTGCCATTTTGCCAATCCTAATCTCAACCTTCGTAGAGAGTTTTATGTCCTCGACTATCGTCCATCTGCCAAATGCTGAGGGGGCCGAGAGGAATGCGCTTAGCCAGGCTCTGGCTTCGCCAAGGGCCGGGCTTTTCTGATCAACGGAAGAATCTCCTGTCGGCGTATTGATCCGGATCTGTGTACTTGCGGCTTCGGCTCGAGGTGTATCGAGGATGCAGTACATGATCGCTGCCGTGGGGTACGCCAACAGTCTACTCTCAGACTTCGTTCCATGTACTCTTTTCTCGAGAAGCTCTTCCATCTGACTCTCCGGCCAGCAATTGACTGTTCAGTACCTTTGAGGGTCTTTGACCATGGCAATCTCGTTGCTTCCGTGAAAACCAGCGCTTCGCCTTCAAACAAGCGTGGTTAGTTGAAATACGGACAGTAGGGGGGAGCGGGAGTGTTTGTCCTACTTGGACATTTCCAAGAATATTGCAAAACATGGGATAACCTGGTTTCACATTTAAATCATTGGCTCTTAACTCTTCTGTGCTGTTTATCAGAGGGAAGTCTTGGGATCCATGCCTGATCTTATGTAAGTCCCCTCCTCGACCACGCCGATAGCATGCATTGGCTTTCTCGAGAAAAAAAGCTAGGGCCGACAAGAAGCGGAAAGCGGCGAGAAAGCGGGCGCATGGTGTACCTAGGTAGCTAATTGGCCGAACGTTCACACAGTAGTAGCGTAATGATCTAGCCCGGCATGCGGCCGAAACCGAGGTCCAGTGGGCTGATCTGGAAGTCGCCGTCAAGTCGAGTTGGGAAGCAAAACATGAGGCAAGTTCCCATCATACCAGGCAGTTTCTCGTGGATATCTCGAGACATGTGCAATTAACGAGCACGTAAAATGAACTGAGATTTGATATTAGACTGTCGACAACTTTTTGACGTTCCATACTGAGTGAGGTTCTTATCTCTTGAAGACAAGATCAAGAGACGAGGAAAGCTTCAGCCAGGGTGGGGAAAGCACAAATAGTGTCCCAAGCTTTCAAACTAGCCTCAACCTTACCACGGCCGCTAGGTGCACGGAGTACTCCGCTCGCAATGTCGTTATTTGCAGTGGCCGTTTTCAGTATGTACCTACCTGAGCACCTCCCTGCCTCTTGTGATTTTGCGGGGTCTATATGAGAGAAAAAAATGGGTTACTGTTTTCTCCGTATTATTGTACTTAGTTGACGTGAGGCATTGGATGGCAGGGTATTCTGTTACAGGATGTAAAATCACTTGCAAAAGAAAGTCGTGACTTGGCTCCTGGGGGGAAATGGGGGTCAGTACTTTTGGGCGACCACAGTCTAGAACATGCATTATATTCCATGACGTATCATGGCTTCATGACATCACCATCAGACCACTTCTTTGCAGCATATCGAATATCGAATACGCAAGCTGCAAGCTACATCTGCCTATTGACCGTCGCTACGAGCCGAACACACCCTGATAGGTTCCCTAATTGATGTCCCCTGTATGATCCCACTCCCGCAGGCCCAAATGTGGTCCAGCCTTCCACCATGATTGCTGTTTCTCAGTGCTTCTTGCAGAGCTGCTTTGAGAAGGGCACCGATTGCATGGCGTGGGCACATTCCGCAGGTACATGTAGTGTCCATTGGATATCTATCACACCTATATAATGACCAACTGTACCTCAAATGATCAAACCTTGTCTTCCCACAACTTTCAACCCCGCAAATCAACTACCCTCAATTCCCTCGCACACTCCTCCACGGTCCCCTAAGCCAATTGGTTCTCACCACCAGCAGCAATTGTACAATGGGTGACTCGGAAGAGATTGAGAGCATCAGTCCGTACGGACCTGCTCGTTCCACCGTCAAGGGCAACCCTTTGTCCAAGGAGGAGATCGAGAAATACAATGACTTCTTCAAGGCGAGCCTGTACCTCGCCCTTGGCATGATCTACCTCCGGGACAACCCTCTGTTGAGACAACCACTCGAGCTCAAACACGTCAAAGCTCGACTTCTCGGCCACTTCGGCTCGGCGCCTGGCCAGATCTTCACTTACATGCACTTCAACCGTTTAATCAAGAAATACGATCTTGATGCGATTTACATCTCGGGGCCTGGCCATGGCGCTCCTGCCGTGCTCTCTCAAGCCTACTTGGAGGGCACGTACTCGGAGGTTTATCCCGACAAGTCAGAGGACGAGGATGGCATGCAGAGATTCTTCAAGGACTTCTCCTTCCCCGGCGGCATTGGGTCGCATGCCACGCCCGAGACCCCCGGCAGCATCCACGAGGGTGGAGAATTGGGATATTCCATCTCGCATGCTTTCGGCGCCGTCTTTGACCATCCAAGCCTCATTGCTCTGACTGTAGTTGGCGATGGTGAGGCCGAGACCGGTCCGCTCGCAACGGCGTGGCACAGCACCAAATTCCTCAACCCTATCACTGATGGCGCTGTGCTGCCCGTTTTGCACCTGAACGGCTACAAGATCAACAACCCGACCATCCTGGCCCGGATCAGTCACAAAGAGCTCGAGAGCCTGTTCATCGGCTACGGCTGGCAGCCGTACTTCGTCGAGGGCGACGACATCGAATCCATGCACCAGGCACTAGCCGCCACACTCGAGCGCTGCGTGGTTGAGATCAAGAAATACCAGAAGGAAGCCCGTGACTCAGGCAAGGCTCTCCGGCCTCGGTGGCCATTGGTCGTTCTCCGAACCCCCAAAGGGTGGACTGCCCCTCGCAAGGTCGACAACAAGTTCCTTGAGGGTTTCTGGCGTTCACATCAGGTGCCAATAACGGACGTGCGCGAGAACCCAAAGCACCTCGAGCTTCTGGAAAGCTGGATGCGAAGCTACGAGCCCGACCGCCTGTTCAAAGACGCCAGGATTAGCAAGGAACTGAAGGAGGCCCTCTGCCCCACTGGCAGCCGACGTATGAGCGCCAATCCTGTCGCCAATGGCGGCACCATCAAGAAGCCCCTGAAAATGCCGAATTTCCGCGACTATGCTATCAAGGTCGATAAGCCGGGTGTCACGTTCGATGCGAGCATGGTGAACATGTCAGCCTACCTGAGAGATGTTGTCGCCCTGAACATGACAAGCTTCCGTCTCTTTGGCCCCGATGAGACGGAGTCGAACAAGCTAGGAAAGGTGTATGAAGCGGGAAAGAAGGTATGGATGGGCGAGTACTTTGAGGAGGATAAGGATGGCGGCAACCTGGCTCCTGCCGGGCGCGTCATGGAGATGCTCTCGGAGCACACCTGCGAGGGCTGGCTCGAGGGCTATATCCTTACCGGCCGCCATGGCCTCCTCAACAGCTACGAGCCCTTCATCCACGTCATCGATTCCATGGTTAACCAGGTACGGGCTTGCACATTCACCGTCCCCCTCCTCACCGCTCATTGATTCGTTTCTCGTACTAAAACATATCTCCCGTAGCACTGCAAATGGATCGAAAAGGCGCTGGAGGTCGAATGGCGAGACAAGGTCGCCTCACTCAACATCTTACTGACAGCCGTGGTCTGGAGACAAGATCACAACGGCTTCACACACCAAGACCCTGGCTTCCTCGATGTCGTGGCCAATAAGAGTCCCGAAGTCGTCCGCATCTACCTGCCACCTGACGGAAACTGCCTCCTCTCAGTCATGGACCACTGTTTCCGGTCCTCCAACTACGTCAACGTTATCGTCTCTGACAAGCAGGAGCATCTTCAATACCTGTCCATGGAGGAAGCTGTCGTACACTGCACGAAGGGCATCGGTATCTGGCCTCAGTTCAGCTCTGACGCGGGTGAAGAGCCCGACCTTGTGATGGCGTCCTGTGGCGATATTCCGACACACGAGTCACTCGCCGCGATCGACCTGCTATTGCGACACTTCCCCGAACTGAAGATCCGCTGTGTCAACGTGGTCGACCTCTTCAAGCTGATCTCACACATTGACCACCCGCACGGCCTCACGGACCGCGAATGGGTCGGTCTCTTCACCGCCGACAAGCCCATCATCTTCAACTTTCACAGCTACCCCTGGCTGGTGCACCGCCTCACCTATAAGCGCCCTGGTAGCATCAATCTGCACGTCCGCGGGTACAAGGAGAAGGGCAACATTGACACGCCGCTCGAGCTGGCCATCCGCAACCAGACGGACCGGTTCAGCCTCGCCATGGACGCCATCGACAGGATGCCCCACCTGCACAACCGCGGCTCGGCGGCGCGGGAGGCCCTCCATAACGAGCAAATCAGGGCTCGGAACGAGGCCTACGAGACCGGGATCGACCCGCCGTTCCTGAAGAATTGGACGTGGCAGGAGAATGTCACAAAGGCGAAGAAGGCCTGAGACGGAGGCAGCAGCCAGCATCTTCCGCTGATGGTTCTGATGCCAAAGGAAGGCCGATATTGAGGCTGGGTATGGGGGGTTACGAGCCTAATGAAAGAGGGAACTGTAGGCTGGTGTTCAGGTATCATAATAGAACCATATTCGATTTCGACTACATTAACCTCAGACTCACCTCATTGAGAACATATCCTGGGGTGGAATCCTGTGTTGGCTTCGTCCCTTCGCGGTAGGGAGGACGCTCCTAGAACAAAGAAAGTAGCAGCAGCTTGCAAATTGGTTATATATATACCTACGCAAGGACACGATTTTCTATATTAATTGAATACTTGATTGCTAAAGAGTCTGTGAGGGCATTGCTCAACCCCAATTCAAAAGGCGAAATGGCAAAGATCTGATTGGCCTATACGGAGGCCCATAGGAGCCGGTGTCTCAAAACTGTCCTATGGGCCTCCGTAGCCTTGCTTGCGCCAAGTGGGGTCGGGACTTTTGCGGTCTAAGTGCGATAAGATAAGGCCCTTCAAAAAATTCAGAGCCATTCCGTCCATCCCCCAAGAAACCCCCCTCCATAAGTTCTTCTGATAGGATTGAGGAGCAGCAATACCACAACCATGGGCAAGAACAGGAAGTCTAAACGCCAATTGGTGCGGGATGAGAGGAGGAAGAAGAAATTGGGCCGGCGCCTGGCAAACGAGGAAGAAGGGCAGGAAAGAGGGCAAGAAGCAGAGACACAACAGCTCCAGCTCGAGACCGAGACCAAGACCCAAGACCAACATGCCGAGTTCATCCCCTTCGACGAAGATGTCCCCATGCACGATACCGCCCCTCCAAGCTACGAGCCCGAGAAAGAGTTCTTTGGTATGCTTGCTGACGAGGAGCAAGAGTACTTCCGCCACGCCGATGAGTTGCTGGAGCTGAACGACTTTCCCTCGCCCGAGGAGCGCGCCATCTTCCTGCAAAACGTCTTTAAGGAGGCAGAAGGGAAGGAGTTGAAGCTGGCAAGCAGCCAGTCCTGCTCACGTCTGATGGAGCGTCTGATATTGTTATCAAACTCCCAGCAGAAGAAGCATCTATTTGAGGAGTTCGCTGGGCACTTCCTCACCCTCGTCACACACCGCTTCGCCAGCCATTGTTGCGAGAAACTCTTCATTCAGTCCGCACCGGTTGTCACAGAGGAGCTGGAGGGTGCTCCAGCGGCGGTCTCGCATGATTCCGGTGAGGATGACCAGAAACCGCAGGCTCCCATGGAGGACCTGTTTCTTCAGATGTTGGACGAACTGGAGGAGCACCTCACTTTCCTCCTCTCAGACCGTTACGCCTCTCATACCATTCGAGTGCTCCTCGTCATCTTATCCGGAAGGACACTAGATCAAATATCAACCAAGTCGTTACTACAGAGCAAAAAGAAGGAGTATATCACAGTCGCTGGAGCCCAGTCAGCCGAAGGCAACGAGCTCTTGTCTCGGAAAAGAGCAGTCCCCGGATCGTTTACCATGGCCATTCGAAAGATCATTACTGATTCGACATCAACCATGGATTCTACAGCTCTCCGAGTCTTGGCAAAACATCCCACTGGAAACCCCGTCCTTCAGTTGCTTTTGGAACTCGACATTTCCCTCAACACCAAATCGAAAGAGGCGAAACCAGACGATGAGGCGGAGACACCGCTTCTCGAGAGACTAATTCCAGGGGCTCCGTCTTCGTTCAAGGACGAAGACTCGAGTGCCTCGGAGTTTGTCAACTCCATGATCTATGATCCTATTGGCTCGAGACTTCTCGAAACTCTCATCATGTATAGCCCTGGCAAGATTTTCAAGGGGATGCAAGCACATTACTTCGGGCCGCGGATACACAACCTCTTGAGAAATGACATCGCCTCATATCCTGCAATTCGGGTGCTCAATCGGCTGAGCAAGGAAGATCTTGTAGATGCCGTGCAGAAGTCATTGCCGCACGTCCCGCTCCTACTTGAGAAGGGGCGCTTCAATGTGCTGAAAACACTATTTGAGCGGTGTGATGTACGGAAAGCCCAGGCCGAAATTGACGCTCTCCTGGAGGCTGTGATCAACCTCTATGGGGGCCATCCCGAGATCCTGGTCCCCAAACTCTGTAGCTTGGAGGCAGAAGAAGCACGGGAAGGATTCCAACAGGACATCAAGAACAAGCAGTCTCTGGTCTCTCACGGCTGTCAGCTGGTGGGGGCCATGCTTGGCATAGCAGGCTCGCCTTCCGAGGCCGTCCAGACCTCAATTTTGGCGCTCTCTCCTGAGTATCTCGTCTCCCTAGCAACATCTTCAGGGCCCACAGCAAATATCTTGACGACCGCCTTCGCCACTCCTTCTCGGGGTCCCGCATTCCACAAAGTACTTGTTGCCAACCTGGTACCACATGTTATGGAGCTTGTCAACTCGCAATATGGTCATAACATACTCAATGCCATCATCAACGCTCCTTCCAAGGGCGATGGGATATCAATTCCATTCCATCTGAAGGAGGTCATCGTCTCTCAGCTATCTGATCACGAGAGAGAAATCAGAGAGTCGTGGACAGGAAGAAATGTGTGGCGAACGTGGAAAGGTGACGTGTGGAACCATCGGAAAGCCGAGTGGATAAGGTGGGCGAAGGAAAGGGACCCGGAAGGAGCCAGGCAGGCAGCGACGCCGAAACCGAGACACGGCGGCAAATGGGACGAGGCGCGGAGGAGGCAGAATTTCGATACGGGGAGGAGGGTAGGGAATACGGTGACGCCTGTGTAAGGACTTTTATGATACCCACCGGGGAGTAACAGCTGTTATTATGATATGGGGATCCCTTGACACTGCTCGCCGGTTCGAAGGTAACACTTACCACTTCTACCACTTCTACCGCCCTCTTCGTCGCATTGCCGCTTACCCCTTGGTCATCTCTCTCCCTCTCTCAGGGTCTACCATAAATGCTCCTCTGGCTCATGTGGACCCGGAAGTGATCATGATAGCTGATACCCCCCTGGCCTTTGTATAGACTTGATGCAGTGCAGGATATCGAGAGCATTACTCCCCCTAGCTTATTGCCCAACAGCAACAAATACAGCAACAAATGGACTTTCGTGGGGGATGAGAGAGGGTTAGGGGTTAGGGGCCAGGCTGTTGCTAGGGGAGCATGTGAGATTCACTTCAAAGTTGACCTCACATATAGGTGAAGGAGGTACCTACTTAATTGCCCTTTCCAAGAGGGCGGTAACCTGGGAAACGCGATCATAATTGTTTTCCCTCCAAGCCTGAAGTTCGCGTGTTCCTGCATTTCATCCGCCACCATCAAGGTACCTCCTACCTACCTACCTACCTAAAGGCCTCCCGACCTTACAAAACCCACCCACCCACATCACCACATCACCACACTCGCCGAGATTTCCAATCAAAATCGCCGTGCACTTCCCGCCATGGACGGCAACCCTTTGTCAAATGGTATGCCTGCCATGGACAAAACTACTTTTCCAAGTGGTATTCCCGCCATGGGCGATAATCCTTTGTCAGGTAGTGTGCCTGCTGCCATGGAGGATCTTCTTTTGTCAAAAGGTTTCCCTGCCGCGGCCGATATTCCTTGGCCAACTGATATGCCTTGGCGCAGGGAGCCTGAGACTCCTTTGTCTCCTTTCTCAAAACGTTTGCATCTTGCAATGGAGAATGAAGTGAGAAAACATGAAGCGAGAAAACTTGCAGAAATGGAACCCACGGGACAGGACACAACGGGAAAGGGGATGATAGAAATGTTCCAGGTTGATGATGACTTCGATCCTTTCGGCCCTGCAGTCGATGCACCTGAAGAGGACTCTGAGCAGGAAGTCTCAGCCGAGGAGGAGAAGGTCAAGGCGGAGCATACTCGTCTTCTCCGAGAGGTAAGTCTGCACCTACTGAATGAACCTCAAGCCTAGTGGCCTGCCGCACACTTGATCTCACACAAGACCCTGCCATTGGGAGAATGGTCCCTTTGTCATGTCCTCAACTGCCCTTGACCGTGTCGGCGATACTCCCCCTCCTCAGAGTTGGCAGACTAACATGGTGCGTGTGGCCTCTAAACAGTGGCATCGGAATCATCATCTCGAGCACCTCTATGACGGGAAGAGAACCCCGATTGGCAATGTCAGCAAAGCCATCCCCATCTATCTAATCATTTGGTTCGGAAGCATGTGGAAGACCCACGTCCCATTTCCAGGAGCAACTCTGAGTATGGCGAGACTTCCTCGCCAACCAGCCGAATATCCACCACCAAATCCCGCGTATCCCCTCAACAACCCTCCATATCTTCCACCTCAGATTCCTCAAGTTCTTCAGATCCCTCAGAATATTTCGCCACCAATCGATCCGGTCTCGCTCCCGCCAGTATCTGCAACCATGGACGTTGACAACACTCCCTCGGTTCCACTTGCGGCTCTCACCGCTGACCCGGAGCCAAATTCTTGGTCGGCCACCCCCGCTCCAGCTGCCAGGCGCGTCGTGACCCGCGCTGCCCGTCCCACGCCCGTCATGGTCCCCGCTGCCGCTGCTGGACCCGCGATGGCCCCCGCCGCGGCCGCCGCGCCCGGTCCCTTCATGATGCCCGTCGCCGCCGCGCCCGGCCCCTTCTTGATGCCCGTCGCCGCTCCCGGCGCCGTCATGGCACCCGTCGCCGGTCCCAGGCGCGCCGTGGCCCCGGGGATGTGCCCCGACTGCGGCTATCCGATGTCCAACTGCTGCCGCGGGAAAGGGAAGAAGAAGGACAAGCCCAAGAAGCCCAGGTACCGCGGCCCTCCCGGCGGCAAGGGCCAGCACAACATGGGTGTCGTCGAGCCCGGCAAGCCGAAGAAGGTGGCTCCGAAGGTCGAGAAGGTGAGGAAGGATTTTCCCTGGTTCCGCCCCCCCCCCCCCCCCCCTCTTCCCCCCCAAGATGACGGGAGTCATGAACTGATGATCTAACGGGACGGTATCACAGGCCGAGAAAACCGCGGAAGTGGCTAAAGATGGCACCGATGCCAAGGACTGGGTTAAGAAATAGTAGTCCGGTCCGACTACCACGCTGGCGAAAAAGCAGCCAGCCAAGACTTGTCGTCTAGTTCTGACGGGACCGGAAGGGGATAGCACGGCCGGTATGGCGTGCTCGATGATCCAAGTCTAAAAATTGGGTGTCCCTCTCCATCTGTCTGGAAACCCACATATGGGGGATATTCCGGGGCGGACGACTGTGAGTACCTCTCCCGCCCTCTCCCTCTCTTCCAGCCTGGTTCCCTGAGCTTGTGGCATGTTCTCACCGGTCGATGCTAACCAATCCTCTCGCTAGTGGCTTTCTTTCCTCTCCTTTCCTTTTCGATTTTGTTTTCGTTTTTTTTTTGGGGGGGGAGACTATCCGTGTGCCTGATGATAGGCAACCGGTTTGATGGGAAGTGCTCCGAGTGAGCCAATAATACCCAACATGTCCCCGAAGAATTTCCCCTGGCAACTGTTTTCGGTCCTTGGAGACCAACTGGAGGACATCATCCCGTCTTCCATTTCATCATGACCCATGCCCTGGCGCCTTAGTCTATGACTGAGGAAAGCCATGTGCTTCGTGATCAGGGTGCCCCTTGGTCAGGGGGAGAGAGGACCGGCAGGTTAGGAGAGTTCCGAGGAAGCTCCTTCAGTTAGGCCTAGGTAGTCACTCAGAAAACACGGACTGAAGTTTCGCACTTTCGCCTAGTTTCTTTCTCCAAGACCAATGGGTATCGGTATTATCTGCCTATCACTAGGAGTGGAGTACTCCCAGCCGCTCCTCCATAAGATCACCAACACCAGACCAACGCCCAAATTTGACAGTAATTCTCCTCCCAAGACCTTCCGTACGAGACCGTCGTCGTGAATGCATAATAACCCTCACCCGGAGGAGAAAAATCTGCTCGAAAGAAAGTCCAAAAAAACCGTCCCGAGCTGCGCGCCCCCTCGTTCGTACCCCTTTCCCCTTGATACCAGGGGGTCTAAACGGTGTGAAGGAATGAATCCGAAGATAGAAGTAGCATCCCGAATCACCGGGTGTGATTGTGCAGCGAGCCTCCCCTCCCGCAAGCGTAACAAGCAAACCGCAACCGCGGGAAAGATCCGATGGCGAAAACCGTGAGGAGAGTGGGGGGTTCCAGATTGCCTGATTCAAGCCTGTGCAGGCGTGCGTGTAACGGAACCGTGACCGTCCTCGAGCGTCACACACCAAAAGAAAAACACCACTGCTTCCTCCTGTGACCGACCAACCGAGCTCTCAACGGGCCTCAGCCTCGAGCTTGCCCAGCTCCTCCGTGTTGACCCACGCGTCCCACGAGTCCCCGTCCCCGCCACCGGGGGTCCCGATCCTGCTCCCCTCATGGTGGTGGTAGTGGCTATGGCCCGAGAACCCCTCGGCGGCGGCGAACCGGTTCGACGAATGCAGGCCCGGGTTGAAGTAACCGACCTCCTCTAGCATCGGCCAGGCCTGCTGTTGGTGGTGGTGTTGGTGGTGGCCCTTCATCCTGTACGCGGCGGGGTCGGCTGTCATGGGGTTGACGGGTGCGGCGAAATGGGTCGTTTCCATGCCCGTGTGGGGCAGGCCCGACATGTCGCCGGGGATGCCGAAGAAGGTGCCAGCCATTGGGTCGCTGAGGTCGATGTTCGCGAGGAGTTTTGTCTCTTGCGGCAGCTCGGCCGTGAACGATGAGCGCTGCGGGGAGGAGTCGTGGACCGAGGCAAGGGTCGGGTCGATGAGGCCTGGCATCGACGAGGATGGTACCGTGATGTGGTAGGGCTGCGGCTGGTGGGCGAAGGTCGATGGGGAGTGGGACCGCGTCGTGTCTGAGTTTCCTGAGCCCGGCGTCAAGCTGGGCGTCGATAGCTGGTCGTCGGCCGAGGAGGGTAGTTGGACCGGGGAGCGGCTTTGACGAGGGACGGACGGTCGCCGAGGCGACATTGAAGAGGTATGAGATGATGTTGATTGGGATCGGTTGGGATGGAAGGATTGGGGGTTGTGCGGCTGGGCCGGGCCGCATTGGTTCTCTGCTAATGGCTGGAAGTACACCGACTGAACCAGATTCTGTGACATCTGAGACGCGTTTGGGAAAGACTCGGAGAACATCCGGTTGACCTCCTGGTGTCGCGCCAGGGTCCTCATGGCTACCTGGTTCGTGATGTATGCGTTTAGTCTGCTGTTCATGTCCTCGGAAGATGTCTGAAGGTGTGCTGCGAGGGCTCGGTAGTGACGAGGCAGGTCATCCTCCTCCTCCTCATACATCTCCTCTTTTATGACAATCTCTTCGGAAATCTTGAACCCCTTTCCCGTCCTCTTCTTGTGGATCTCAGAGGCCATGCGTGCCGACTGCACTCGAGCCTCGATACTGCGATCTGCTCTTCGCGAGGCTGCGATATATGCTCGCTCCTGGTTTTCCTCATGTGATCTTTCCGTCTGCTCGCCGAGTTAGATACACGTTTCTGGTGTTCGTCAACTTTGGATTACACACCTTTTTCTGAACTCTGTCCATGTCTATGGGGAGTGGAGAGGAGATATCTAGCGGACGTTTCGGCATGGTTGCTGGATTCACACGATGCGAGGCTGGTGGATCTTTTGAGTAGAGTCGACAGCCTTTCCGCGGCCAGACTGGTCCAATTAAGGGGTATGATACACAGCTGAGATCAGGTCGAAGGAATCAATGAATGCGCTTCAAGCTCAGGATAGTATTGTGCCTGTTTGTGTCGCGCGGGTAGGTATAGTGTGTAGACTGGCTCCTCTGAAAACACTGGGATATCAGAAAGGGTCGGGATGCCCGTGCCTTTGTAGAAGAAACCCTCATCCCAGCCGTTGGATCTTGTGTTATATAAGAGAGCCAGTTGAGCCTATCCCTGCAGCCCCAAAAGGACAGGGAAGACAGGGAGCTACCTTGGAAATGGCAAGCCCACTCGAGACACGCTTCGAAACCAGGTTGTTTGTTTGGATTGAAAGCCAATGTAGTGGATACCGATCCGGACAAGAGAGTGGTGATCGATCTCGATCAAAGGGACAGATTGTTATGATGGCACAGCAGACGAGGTACCTCCCATGTCCCTCCAGGGTTTCCCCCCACCGCGTGTCGCAGGCTGCATGTCCTCTGCCATGGCACCGATTTTTGGCCATCAACAGGTAGTTGTATGTTAAAATATTTCGGGTCATTATTTTGAGTTATGTGATCACTCGCTAGGACCTGTTTCTCCACCATATTGCGTATTCGGCTTGCTTGCCAATCTACTGTGGTATCCATCTTCGCTGTAGCGACGGCTGAGAACTTTTAACGAATGGGGTTGATTAAAAGTTGCGTATAAAAAACGTAGGTGTACATACCGTGGATCAAACGAGCAGGGAAATCCCACACAAGGCAGTTACTGGGTCTACCACCTTGACCTGCTGCAGCACGGGGTTCCAGGCACATCCAATGGAAGGCAATCGCAGTGTCCGAAATCAAGGAACCTTGAGGGCTTCAATGTCCGTGTGGTAACTAAGGCTGTTCCTTGATGGCTAGCTGCACGAAGCTCCGGTTGGAATACCGCACCCCAATCCTGCGCGTCAAATTAGGATTATTGCCCCATCAATTTCTACCCAATGGATAAAGCGCGCCGATTCTCGGGGAGACGGACGGAATAGCAGAAGTCAGTTTGATATGGAGCTCAACCTCCGGGTGCTGTGATTGGAGCCCTTTTTTAACTTTTTTTTTTGAAAAAAAATGAAAAAAAAATAAAAAAAATTCCTTTTTATTCTTTTTTATTCCCAGTATCTCATCTTCCCGAAGCCACTTCATTACAAGGTACAGTCCACCCGTCCTTTGTCAAAAGCTTTTCCGTCTATTGTCGGCATTCTTGCTGGAGGTTGACGTCAAATGCGGGGAGCTTGGACAGCTGTCCGTTACGTAAGGTGCCACAGTTGCAGGGATGTGCCCGCGAATTGGGGCATAACCCAAAAACTTTTTGACACTCGTCGGAAATTCTAATCTTTTATTTTTTTTGCCAGGGCTTATCTTTTACAAAGCTGAGCGTGAAACTGACCCAATTGAAGCTGGATTATATCACTGACCATCTAGTAGGGTTAGGGTTGTCTGACACAGAGGACGTTGTTGCGGTGCTCTACAGCTGCAGCTTTGGTCGGAGCATTTGGTCCGACAGGTGGAAAGAAAGGGCGGGAAATGAAGATACATCAAGGTACTCAGTCCCCGCAAAATGTATTAACAGGCCCACTCCACACGCATTAAGCTCTGGACTACGGATTAGTGCCAGCCACCGCACAGGGGCATCATGCCGGCCTCACTTACGTCACTTCTGAGGCGCGGCATTGGACATTGAGGAAGGTATAAAATAATATCAACCTAGCCCAACCCCCTGTCTTGGAGTTTAATGCGCTTATGTGGGAATTGGTGGGTGTTTTTTTGATAAACATTTGAGCTACTGGGTCATCTTCATCTGAACAGCTTGTGACTTCACACGAATGCACGAACTGTCCCAGGTAGCCAAACCCTGCTATCCGTCATTGCCTACCCGGGGGCCAAGGAAAAAAAAAGTGGCAGAACCGTTCTGGCTGTTGTGCTCCTAAGGCCAGAAATGCCCTGATTTTTTGCTTTTGGAGCTGGTAATTATGGGGAGCTCGGTAGTGGGGGGGTGCAATAGGCGCGAATGCTTTCATGCCTAATCTCGATGGGGAATTACAAGAATCCCATACCGATGTTGCATGGCATTCCTGGCCGCTGCTTGCCCCATCTGATTGGCCTCTTTCAATTCCTGAGGGATGCATCACTTCCAACGGAGCAAATGGCAATTGCCTCACTGACATTCTGCTCCGGACGAACCTTGGCTCTGTACACTAGGTATGCAGTGGAATGGCGTTTTCTGCCTTGATCCTTTCTCTTCTTCAGGTTTTCAGTAACGCCGAAATAATGTCGAAGGCCCACAAAGCGGCACTCCTCGAGCCGGCGCTTGCTGCTTCCAACGCCCTCCCCCTCGATTAGTTCAAAGGAATAATCGTAGGAATGACGAGGGAGTATACATACGTAGACAGTGTCCTTCATTGGATCCATGAGATGACATCACTTCCCGTTCTACTGGAGCCGTCTTACAGCGCCAAAATGGCTCCCGCGATGCGTACTCTACACCTTCTTCAGGGGTGTGGAGCTCTGGTGGGAGTCGATCCCGATACTTTGTCGGCTGTCGATCCTCAGACTTGACATCAGACAGGTTACACAGCGAGCACCATCTGCCCGATTAATCGTTGTTCCATGAAGTACCCAGACGTCCAGATCTCACGCGATCGAGGATCTTTGCCCAGTTCATTCGTTCCCAACTGCCTGCCCACTGGGCCACGTCCTTCTGCTGCTTTGAGGATCTTGAATACTCATGAAGGACCAAGTGGCTTCTAGAACACTCCTCCTGTCTCAGCCACCCGGCATCGACACCCCTCGATGCGACGACTGTAATGGTGATGTTCGATGATATTGAAACGTTCTTCTTGGGAACTTGTTCGCCGATTGAACACAGCGTTTCCAATCTCCCCGTAGGATCACGTCAATCCGTATCAAGACAACCCCGCCCCCCGTTCCCTTTTCGAACGGCATTCCAATGAGCTACGTTGTATGCCGCAAAGGATTACCAAGCCATGGCGACAGGCCTTGCCTGTTGGCTCCAACCAATTGAAGTGTAAACAGCGCAGGTAATGATCGCCGCATTGGTAGGGAGCTCTCATCAGCTGACCTTCGGCCGGACCCCGAGCCATTGATACTATGGTAGCTGCATGCTTCAACGTTGCGCCAATGAATCGGTGAGACCATTGGAAAACATTGGATTCGTATGCGGAGGCATGCAGGTACAGGGGGGTTCCTTTTTGCAGGGTCGTCCACGGCCCCTGGTTCCGGACACCACAGTAGCATTGCTTGCATCATAGAATAGCATGCAACGGCTTTCTTGTCCAACAACTCCTCCCATATGTTTACGCGCAGCTATGAAGGTCCCAAGTACGACGCTTTCCCATGAAGGGAGGGTTACCAGTTGATTGACCTGAGGTACCGGAACATGATACGACTATTATCCGGAATAATCGGGTTAGCTCGCTCGGCTCCAGTGTGCAAAACATGAAGGATTCTGTAGGATCGGGACTCCTGTAGGATTGGGGTCCTGAAGTGGCTCGAGATGATAACCCCGCGTCTCCTCGAACCCCCTCCCCCGGAGCAAGTAGAACAACCAACCCGGCAGAGAGAAAGGGCAAGCAGACATCTGTCGAGATGGAATCTGGTAGCATCGCCACGAAAGCGGCCTCTGGCCTCCGCTACGACCCCAACTGGTGGAAGGTCGCCTCGCAGGCCGAAGCGCCGCCGCCGCCCGAACTCGACGACGTCTTCAAGCTCCGGGCCTTCGCCGAGGAGCTGGTGCACGGCATATCCAAGCGCGAGCCGTACCCGGACGCCGTCGAGGAGACCAAGACGGAGCTCGACAGCCCCGACGGCAGCCACAAGTTCACCGTGAGCCGGTTCGCGACGGCGGAGCAGCGCGCCCCGCCCGAGGAGGGCGAACCCCCGCGGCCGGCGGTGCTGTACCTCCACGGCGGCGGTATGGTCTCGTGCACGGTGGAGACCGTCGCGCCGGCGATCGCGCGCGGTGTCGCCGCGACCGGCGTCCAGTACTTCGCCGTCGACTACCCGCTGGCGCCCGAGTTCCGGGCCCCCGCGGCCGTCGACGACGTCTACGCCGCGCTGCAGTGGCTGTCGCGGGGCGCGGCCGGCATGCACGTCGACCCGGCGCGCATCGCCGTCATGGGCGACAGCGCGGGCGGCGGGCTCGCCGCCGGCGCGGTGCTCATGGCCCGGGACCGCGGCCTGAGCCCGCCTGTCGCGAAACAGGTCCTGGTGTGCCCCATGCTGGACGACCGCACGCGCTATCCCGACGGCTGGCCGCTGCTGGACTTTGTCACCTGGACGGCGCGAGACAACGACCTGGCGTGGGACGCGTACCTCGGCGCCGAGAATCGCGGGAAGCCGGGCGTCTCGGTATATGCGGCGCCGGGGAGGGTCGAGGACGCTGCGGGTCTGCCGAGCACCTATATCGAGGTCGGGGGGCTGGACCTGTTCCGCGACGAGGACATGAGGTATGCGCTCAAGCTGGCGGAGGCGAATGTGGAGGTGGAATTCCATCTGTACCCCGGTGTGCCGCATGGGTTTGAGGGGGGCGTAGGCTCGCACGTCGTGACCAAGGCCCTCGAGGGCAGGATCCGGGCTGTTCAGGCGGTGTAGGCGTAGCTGTGGCTTGCGTGTCAGTCTAGAGTGGAAACCCAAGTGTTCAGAAGAAATGCAAGATGGTTTAATATGACATTAATTAGGACTCTACGCGGTCAGTTCCGTACTGTACGACGCTTGAAGACCATCCTGGCTTACTTCGCAGCAACTTTTCATAGGACTTGATAGTGACAGAGAGGTAGCGGACTGGCTAGTTCTTGGCGTCGATGTTAAAGTACCATGCAGCTGTTTCGATAAGGGCGCATACACCTTGTGGCAGCTGTCTTTGAAGCCATCACCATACCTATTTGTCTTGAAAGTGGGCGGCCGCAAGTGTGGCCATCCAGCCGCTTGAGATATAGTAACCTGGTAATAATCATGGAAGGAATCACAATCCTGATAACCTCTTCACTCAGTAATCTAGGACTTACCTAGGTAGGTAGGTGCCTGATCAGCTTTCAGCCTTGGCCGTTTGATCCTTTTTTGCGAGTCTGGTTCCTTGCCCACAGGCCCGCCCTACGATGCATGAGGCAAGTGATTATTCGGGTTTTATTTCCCTCGATTCTTCTATTTTACATCTGCCATGTTGTTTGGCGGCAACCCACAAAATGAACCATTTCTGCGATTGATGCAACGCATGCAATGCCGGTGCCGGTCCCGTAACAACAGGACCCTGGAGGCACGAAACTGGAATTAGGGAAAGAAAGCAAAGAAAACCAAAGAAAAGAAAGAAGAAGACGACGAGCAATAGAAGTTCTCATCCTCTTTTCCAAGGCAAAGTCTACCACCAACCAGGGGATGCTGGGCGCCACAGAGGGCCCGAGTAACCCGGAGGATACGCTTCCTAGACCTCCTCCAGATAGCCGGGATTGGGCTCGATATCATCCACCATCTCGATGTCGGAAGGTTCGCCGGCGTACTGCCTAAGACGAGGGATGCTGACAAGGTCGTTCTTGTCCTCGTCCCGGACATACATGACGTAGTATGGCTCGCCCTTCGTGGAGAGCTCGTCAAGCACGGCCTGGGTATTCGCGTTTTCCGTAACGGTGCGGTCGTTGTACTTTCGCCAGATGTTCTGCTCGAAATCGAAGATCCACACCCAGTAGTGACCGGACTTAGCGGTCTGACCGGCGTGGCAGATGACAGAGTGAAGGCAGTACTTGTGAGTCTTCATGTCGACGAAGAGATTGTCGAGCTCACTGCGCAACTGCGCCTCGTCCGAGGACATCTTATTGTCCAGCACCTGGGCAGCTTCAGTACCTGCGCACTCAGCCTCGTCGGAGCCGGAGCTGGAGCCGGAGCCATCAGTGAGCCCCGGGGCTGTGGCTACACTGGCGAGAGGCTTTCCATGACGGTCCAAGACATCCTTAAGGCTAGAATCGATCATTTCGTAGCCTTCCTCATCCTTCTCCCAGGCCATGGCAGAAAGATTGGCATCTCCTTCGGAAGCCTCGCCAGAGAGCTTGGCACCTCCATCCGAGGCCGAGTCAGAAAGAGTGGCGTCTCCTTCAGCTGCCAAACCAGACATATTCACGTCTCCCTCTGAGACCGTGCCCGAGGAATTGGCAACCCCCTTCAAGGCCAAGCCCGAAACGTCGGTGCCCCGCGTCCCCATAAAGACGGCGAGGGGATCGGCATTATTGTTGGCTCCTTGGTTATCACCAGACCGCTCCATCTCCTTCAGCTGGGCTTTGATGTCCCAACTTCGCTTCCGTGCGTTGGAGAGCTCGGAATCCTCGTCGCTCTCCATGTAGCGGTCGAGATAGAGCACCTCGGGAATGATAACGGGGTTGGTGTTCTTGCCACCTCCCACCTGCGAGCGTTGAATGCAGATGTGGAAGATGGGCGGCGCGGTGACGATCGAGGTGAAGCTGACCAGCTTGTCACCGATGAACTCCCGTTCAAAGTAGCCATCAAGAGCCCGGTAGAGGCTCAAGGGTCCAGAAGCGGCCGGGTTGGCTGTCACCCAGCGCTCTTGGCTGGTGTGCCGTTTGTACTTCGGCGCGTCTTTCTCCTTGCGCAAGTTGGCAAATGTGATGTAGAGGTTCTCCATGATCTCGTCCCTCTGGCCGCCAACCTCGTTGGCGTTGGTGACGCTTGCGGGGTTGATCGCCGCTCGCAGATGGTTGATGCATCGTCCCATGACCTCCTCGACGTCCATTTGTTCCGTTCCCTTGATCTCGGTTTGGGCAAGCGCACCCTCGAGCGCCTCGATCAGGGCATCCGAGCTCAGCTTCTCCACGCCTCTAGGAGAGTCTCCTGTGGGATTGGCGTTAGCATTAGCTATCTATCTATCTGCTTGCTGCTCTCGATCGCGGCGCGGGGGGGGGGGGGACTTACCATCGGGCTTCTGAGCCTCCGAACGCTCGACGGTCGTTTCGTCAGCACCGGCCTCGAAAACCAGATTCTCAAAAGAAAAGTCGGATGAAGCATCAGGGAGGTTGGTTAGAGTCTGGGAGCTCGAGATACTCGCGGTCTCCGAACTATCTGCCACGGAATCAACCGTGACGGTGGGTTTTGCCGTGGCGCCGGGGCGAGGCACTGGAGGCACCGGGCGCGTTGGGAGTGGGCGCGGAGTCGGCTGGGGCTTGCCACTCAGAGCTGCCTTCTCCTCGTCTTTCTGGACCTTATCGACCGAGATCCACGCCGCATTGGCAAGACGCTGTTGGGGCTTGACGAAACTCGCCGTGGCACTGTCAAGCTCGGAAAACAGCTTCTTGAGTTCGACAACGACTACGGGTGCGTTAGTATCAGCGATGGGCGGTGCTCATCTGCTTACTCACATTCCCGGCCAAGGTAGACTTCTCCGTTCCCGCGAGTGGCCTCGGTCGACGGGACCTCGTTGGGGTCGAAGTTCAGGACAACGTTCCGCACAGCCTTGACGGTGAAGAAGTACTGGAGGATGCTATTCAGATAGCAAGTATTTCGGAGGTTGTCCAGTCCCAGGGGTAAGTTCATGTTCGTCGAATCGATGCTGCAAGTAGCTGATTCACTGTGGGCCAGGGTGCCGGTCAGTTGGTCTGGCTGGTCTCCAAGGTAACGATAGTGCTGGGCTCGCTCCTTCATCTCGGAGCTATTGATCCTGTCGGCAATCGTGTCCATGGCTGCGGCAATTAGGAATGGCTCCTTCCCGTCCTAACCCACCATACAAGTTAGTGCCTAGTATATCCCTCCTAATGGGGAGAGTGACCCTACCCTGATCTGCATCTCGCAAAAGCTCATCAGAACATCGGCCGAGGGATCCACGATCCCCTCGACGTCCAGGAATTGGCAGGCTTCCCTAAAATCGGTAAAGTTGCAGGCGACGTTCTTCATCGCCTGACTGTTCCGAGCCCGACCAATCCGGAATAGCATCTGCCGATGTGTTTTCTTATGCTCGGGATAGTCATGGCACGCGACTTGATATCGGCGGATGGCCAGGACTTCTTCCTCAGAGCCATTTGGTGCGAGCCCGAAATGCTCATAGGCCTGCACGAGCGGGTCATCTACCAGTTGAGGGGCGACCTCTCCCAGCGAGAGCCGCGGCCTGGTCTCCTCGAGTGAGACCGGCGGACCCGTCTCTTCGAGGGAGGCTTGGAGGCCCACATACATCCGAATGTCGTCGCCACGGGAGGTAGCAAGATTCTTCAGGGCACTGTAATAGCTCCTTTTGTTGAGCGAATCTGTCTGCAGCTGGCACGCGAAGGCGAATTGCAACAGATCATCAGACGAATTCATGGGAGCCCCAAGAGCTTTGAAGTCCCGAGGGTCATCATGGGGCTTCGGTTTGGCGGTATGGATGTGGTTATAGCACGAGAGAGCGCGCTCCAGTCGAGCTTTGGCTGGGCTGCTGTGTATCATTACCTGCTCCCGGCCCGTGTCCTCAATCAATGCCATGATCTCGCTTCTAGCGTCCTCATAAAAAGCTCGCTGGCTTCCAATCGGGGTTTTTCCAGGGAAGCTTGGCGGGTGAGGAAGAATGAGATACTCCTCTCCGTTGATAGTGCTGACCGTGAAGCCGAGATAGGTGAATATGGGCAAAGATTCCGGTCCAAACTGGACCACAAACACCTTGTTGCGGGCCGCGACCTTCTTCGGCTCGGATGAGGCAGTATGCGCCAAACTGTCTCTCAGATACGCGTTCATGGTTAGGAGCGACTTCGTCTCTAGATTCTCGTTGAGGTTTGCGAATCTCTCGGGATCTTGCGCGAGAGCTTGCTGCCGCTGTCTCCGGATCCTTTCCTCATCGACGATCCATTCGATATGCTCGACTTGCATCCTTGGCATCGAGATGGATACCTCCACTTCCACCGTGCATCGAGTTGCAGAGCATTCCCATCGGGCAACTTGGGTTTGGGGGCACCACCTGCCGGGCTTCTCGGGAGGCGCGCCCATCTTGGAGGAGCCAACCAGCACAAGGTGGCAGAGCAGGTTTGCCTCGGATGCGCTGCAAGTATGACTCGGGCCTTTCTTGAAGTCAAAGACGAAGTGATACTTGCAGTGCTTGCACATGCACGACAAGATTTCGCCTCGTTCAGTGTCGAGGCACTGGGTTTCCACCAACAGCAGCTCATGGTCCTTTCCGGAGGGCACACTGCCATTCTCAGTTTGCTTACCATCTTTTGCTTGCATCTTCGGGAGAGTCAGCCGGGCAAGCAGTGTCTGGCAGCCCATGAAATAGCCGCCAGGCTGCCCATCGGCATCGGTCAAATCTCCAGCAAACAGGTCATGGAGCCAACGGGGTGCCAGTCGCCCTATGTCATGGTCATTATTAAGTCAAGTTCGACAATTACGGAGACAGTCTTGCTGCCCGCATGTTTTGGGGGTCCTTACCTGGCTTTCCGCAGCTGTTATGCAACGTATCCGACATATCCGGGGCCATGTCGACGCGCACTTTTTTTGCCCTGTTAGCAAGTATGTCCACAGCAGACACGCCACGCTTTAGCCCGCGAGTATGGTTGCCCCAAGGCGGACCATATGGGAATGGCAAACCAGGCAAAGCCATGGGGGGTGATGGCGACGGATGAGAGAAATGGAGGGCCAGAAGAGATTTTGAGGGTGGGATTACTTTTGATGTAATGTGGAAGTTGGTTTTATGAGTTGCTGCTCAAAAACAATGCGAGAGGTACCTAAGACGTCCAGAAGCGGACCTAACTGAGCTATGAGCGCAGGACGCCCTCGCAAGCATCAATGGTTTGGTGAATTGATGCTATTGACAGAAGGCGAGAACAATGAGCGAGGGAGGGCGAGAAGGCGGGGATCGAGGGATCGAGGGGTCGAGGGGTCGAGGGGGGCAGAATCAGGGGCAGTGTCAAGCCTGTTGTCACCCGAGGTCGCCCAAGATGGCCACAAGACAACTCAGGGAAGATCCAGTGAGAGTGCCAATCCAGCCGAGGAGATGTTTAAGGGATGGACAACAATCCCGATATAACGCGGGTCACAGGGGTCACCAACGACAGTCCATATGCAAGAGTGTTGAACAAGTGAGTTGGTGAAGGACAGAGGCGGATCTGGGCCTAGGATTCACAGAGGACGACAGCAAAGACACTCCTCTTAAGAACAAAAGAGTGACCTCACAGCACCAAAGAAGTAGGAATCCAAGGCGTGATGGTGACTGAAGCTGGATAAATGCCCAATATCAGCCATCACGAGCATACGCGGCAGGATGTGTAAGTGTGGCAAGCTAATGCTAGCTGACGCAGCCTTGCCGCCTCGTGAAGTTGGCACCTGGACTCTGCAGGGCTGCTGGAAACGCACGGGCATGATGAGTCATCCACCTCAAGCACGGATATCTACCTAACTCAGCCAAGCAACCTCTCAAATTTCGAGTTTTTGAGGTTTGGGAAGGCTATTATGGTTGGAAAGGAGGCATTTTTACGGTGGGACTGAAAGGGGGTAGTTTCATACGTCTCTTTGGATAACTATCTAGGTACCTAACTGTGCCAATACGATCCATTGCAGTGGACTGTCACGCAGATATTCACGTGACTATTCCTGTGACAAGTGCCTCCTAGCATCCAATCATCTTTAGCCAATTTGCGAGGAGAATTCCACTTGCCCACTCACCCAACCTCTCTTCTTCGTAACCTGCCACTTCCCTCCCCTCCATCACCATCATCATGGCTCCAGAAGGGGACGGTCATTATCACCCAAAGGATGCCGTCTCGGCAGCCGTCACCGGGACCATCGTGACTGGCAGCGCTGGTCTCTTTGTCTCGGCGATCCAGAACTCGCTTCAGAAGCGTAATGTCGGCGCCTGGGGTATTTTCACCCGGACGGGAGGCACAATTGCTACGTTTGGTAAGGTCAATTGCCTCTCGCGGACACTTGCGAGACGTCAATTGGGTTGCTGGCTTTCTGACACGTGGAAATAGCGGCCGTCGGTGGCGCCTACGAGTTCTCCCGAAATGCCGCTGCCAACCTGCGGGAGAAGGATGATCACTACAACGCCGCCATTGGCGGTTTCCTAGCGGGATCAGTTCTCGGACTACGAAGTACGACACCACCTGTCTCGATCCCATCCAGAGAAGTGTCGTGGCTGACCATTGACAGCTGGACGAATCCCCCCGATGCTCGGCTGGGGTGCACTGACAGCCACGGTCCTGGCTGTGTACGAGTATACTGGCGGCGCGCTGTCAGGATCCACGAGAGATAAGGAGGTTGATGAATTCGAGCGGAAAGAATACCTCCGGAGGAACAGGAGACGGCCCCTGGAGGAGACAATCGCTGACGTCGGGGAAGGACGATGTGAGTGATCCCGATTCCCCCCGTGTGAAGAGTAAGCGAGACCAACTGACTTTCTCAGCGATATATCCGCCCGGCTACGAGGAGCGCAGGCGCGAGAGACTCAAGGAGAAGTACGGTGTCGACATTAACCCCGTATCTGTGGATCCGAACGCATAAAAGCGGGACGTGACAGACCTCCAGTTGTACATAATAGATGGAGCTTCGGAGAGTACAACACTCACCGCTACCATAGAATCGGAGCGCTGTACTACTAAGAATTTTTTTTCTTCTTCAACCAGGCCTCACCCATATTTCCGACTCAGGAGGGTCGAAGCCCTGGAATCATTCCACAAATGGTATGTCATTCCCAAGCATTTACTTAACCCTTCCTACTCTATTCCATGATGAGATTCTCTTTTAGAGGCTGTTTATGAATCATTTCATGATTATAACCATACACCTACATTGTTCTTTCCCTGATTGTTATCGTCAAAAACGCGCATCTGTTCGCCTCAAAAAGATTTGGGACTCGGATCTAACTTGGATTTTACTAGTAAAACTCATCCATTACGCTGCCCTATTCTCACCATGATTGATGTCCTCAATGAGCAATATTTAGAGTGATGCCTTGTTTCGCATGCTGTTGCTATTGTCATTCCGACCATTAGACTAAATCCCGAAATGTCCGAAACCCCCGACGCCAGCGACCTGTTTAAATCTCCCCATGGAAGGCAGCCCGAGATCTTCAGGCCTTGAGACCGTTCTATAGTAACTTACCTACCCCGTACAATACCAGAGCATATTATTTCAGCCATCTTACAAACTCTTGACGCTCTGGAAGAACGGGTTCGCCAACAACCGCGCATCCCCCTGGACAAGCTCCTTCATCTTAGCAACCATCTCCTCCTTGGTCATTTCCCCGCCCTTGACTTGGTCCTTCCACTTGACGAGCATGTCCTTCAGCAAGGCGCTCCCTTCCTCCACATCCTGCTTGCTGTATTGTTTGCTCAGGTCGCTCTCGTCATGCTTGCTCGTAAAGTCCTCCAGCTCGTCGGCCTTCCTCTTGGCCATGCGAACCACCTTGTCCGGGAAGCGCACCAGCTCCGCGACGTGGATCCCGAAGCTCTGGTCGCAGATCCCCGGCTCGACCTTGTAAAGCAGCGTGACCTCGCGCTTCTCATCCGCCTCGGCCTCGGGCTTCCGCCCCGTACCGCCGATGTGGGCGGTGACGTGCAGGTTGCGGACCTGGGCGTGCTGGTCGGCCAGCGCCGTGAGCTCGTGGAAGTGCGTCGCGAACAGGGCGAAGCAGCCGATCTCCTTGACGATGTGCTCCGAGATGGCCCAGGCGAGCCCGAAGCCGTCGTACGTGGACGTGCCGCGGCCGAGCTCGTCGATGATGATGAGGGACTCGGCCGTCGCCGACTTGAGGATGTTGGCCGTCTCGAGCATCTCGGCCATGAAGGTCGAGACGCCCTTGAGCTGCGAGTCGCTGGCCCCGACGCGGGCCAGGATGGAGTCGAAGATGGTCAGCTCCGCCTCCGAGCAGGGCACGAAGCATCCGATCTGGGCCATGAGAGCAATGACGCCTATTTGGCGTATGTAGGTCGACTTTCCGCCCATGTTGGGACCGGTGATTATGAGGAAGGATGACTTGTCCCGGGTGAGTTCGACGTCGTTGGTGATGAACTGGACGTCGTCTTGCATCTCCATACAAGGGTGACGAGCCTCTGTCAGGATAGTCTTCCCCTCGCCCCGAGGATGAATCTTGGGGCGAACATATGAGGTGGGCGCGTTAGCGGAGCAGTGTGCCAAGGAGACGATGACGTCCAGGTGTGCGAGAACTCCGGCGAGCCGTTCAAGGACAGGGCAGTAAGACGCTGCGACGCCGACAACCTCGCTCACCAGGCTGCTCTGGGTCCTGTTGTAATTCTGAGACAGTTGGTCGAATTCGCGGCGGAGAGTCTGGAGAGTCTTGGTGGTGAAGTAGACACCGTTCTTTTGCGTAGAGCATTCCTGATATTTCGACTTGTTCCGAATGCAACCAGCTTCGGTTCTTGTCAGTCGCATACACCAGCCGTGTACCTTGTGATTCTCAAGGAAGATCTTCTTGTCCTGCTCCTGGCCAAGATCGCTAGCTGCATTTGCGTACTCCTTGTCCATGTCTGATCGCAACCTGTCGAGTTTCTTCCGAATAATCCTCAGGCCGTCGTCAAATTCTGGCTTGATGATGAACTCGTGGTTGTCGAGTGCATCGAGATCCACTGTTGTCTCGACCATCTCCTGCAGCTTGACCAAGCTGTCGGACAACTCGCGAAGCTTGGTGGTGTATGCCTCGTCGAGAGGGTCGCGGTAGATCTCATCCATTACACCTTCGAGTGTACCAAGAAAACCCGGAAGCCGAATGACAACCTGGTATGCCCTAACAACATCCTCCAGGTTGGCCTTGCTACGCTGGAAGCGCTTGGCCAGTCGATAGAGGTCGGGAACCGATCTAAGATGTTCTTCCTGCATGGTCTGCCGCAACTCGGTGTCGTTAACGAAAGCCTCGACAAGTTGCTGCCGCTTCTCGATCTCGTCTTTGTTCATCAGGGGCTGCTTCAACCATTGTGCCAACAACCTGCTCCCCACTGGAGTCTTGCAGTGGTTGAGAAGGCCGTACAGGCTCATGGTCTTGGCACCATCCCTGACAGTGGGCATCAGGTTGAGTGCTTTCAGCGCAGCTGCATCCAGTTTCATGAATTGCGTCAAATCATGCTGGTACAGCTGGTACTGGCCGAAATTCGAGGCGTCGTGGAGAACACCGAGGTACTTGATAAGAGCCGCAGCAGAGCCCATTGCAAGCTTGAGATCCGTCTGCGGGAGGATTGCCGTCGATCGTTCGTCTTTGAGCAACCTCGACAAGTCCTGTTCAATGTCCTTGGTGCCAAACTCGCCAGCAGGCCTTTCTGATATCGCCACTCCACAGTTGCCAATGATCTGCCTGAGCTTGGCCAGTTCCGGGTCCTTGTCCTTTTCCGCCTTGTCGATCTGGATGAGGCACTCCTTGACCCCGAGTTGGATCAACAGCGACTCGAAGTTCGAATATAGATCATTGTCGAGGAATTCGCTGACACCAAGCTCTCGGACGCTGGCGTCGGCAAAGCACACACCAACGCCCCTCGCCTCGCTTGCCTTGGCCGAGATCTTCACTGCGAGAATCATGGGCGCAGCCTCGAATTGGCCACCGAGTTCGTCCTCCACGTCTTGTAGGTTTCCGGGGGAAGCTTGCTTGACGATCTTCCAATTCATCCGACCTCCGGTACTCGCCCAGATCTCGACTCGCTTCCCAAGTTTGAAGAGCGCTTCCCGAAGGAATTGTCTGAAAACGGTGATCGTCATGGTAACAGAGGCCAAGCCGGTATGGTCGCTCCGTCCTAGTTGCCGTACCACCGATGTGGTCTTGTAGACCTACTCCTATCTATTAGCTAGAAGAAGGAGGTAAGCTGGGTGGAAGACACGGACTGTTCTGGCAATGAAATTGGCATCGTCTCCATGGGCCGTGTACCAGTCGCCCCGGTCGAAAACTCGGACAGTGTCGTCCGAGACAGTGGGAAGAGACTTGAAGAAGCGAATGAATCCATGTTCATCGTCGACCTGCAGTCCACATATGTCAGCTTGGCGGTTTGTGGTCGAGTTCTTCTTGCAGTTGAGTACATACCTTCAATTCAGGCCGGGAGGACATTTTGCTATTCGACCATACAATTGCTAAACTTTGAGTTCTCTTTCAATCAGTTCCGTTACCAATCTTAGGGGTAGATATGCTTCGTTGCTGCAGTGTAAAGTGGAACTTGAGGTCAGAAAATGAGAGGGATTCAGCATAGCTACATACCTAGTAGGAGACGCGTTGGGATACAGGGCCATTAAGGAGGGAGCGCGACGTGACTGCACTAACGCGGAATGGGAAGAGCTCCCTCACCGCCTAGATTTGGTGGGGGTTTCTGCCGTCCCACTTACAAGTTAGAAAAAACCCTCAGACCAGCCATTCGGGAATCGCCAAAGCTTGAACTGGGCATTGGAAGCTCAACCTCTTGACCGGCCATGG
Organism: Phialemonium atrogriseum; assembly: GCF_030411735.1. Classification (NCBI taxonomy): domain Eukaryota; kingdom Fungi; phylum Ascomycota; class Sordariomycetes; order Cephalothecales; family Cephalothecaceae; genus Phialemonium; species Phialemonium atrogriseum. The sequence goes on from NW_026848152.1 coordinate 296,944, forward strand.
AGGGCAATAACATGTGCAGCACAGCAATTGACATGGAAGAGTCAATAATACCCGACAGCCTCCCTCATAATACCATTACCGCCGACCGATCCACCGATCATTCGCCGGCTGCTGAAGAGGGCGAGGGTGGTCAGATCCATGACACCAGTGTAGTTGAACCCAATGCCGCGGCAGGATCGACACAGGCAGAGAGTACAGAATTGGTGGAGGGCGATGGGCAATCCAGCACACCAATATCGAAAAACCAACTTAAAAAACTAAAACGACAACGGGTATGGGAAGAGAGGAAGGGAGATCGCAAACGCCTTCGGAAGGAGAGGAAGCAGGACAGGACAGCTAGAAAACGGGCAGAGAGAGAAGAAAGGATCGCTGCAGCTGAAGCAGCAGGTTTGAATCCCGAAGAGGTTCTCAAAACCGAGAAGCCCAGCAAGCAGCAGCTGAATCCTGTCCCGGTTGCGTTCATCCTCGACTGTGACTTCGAAGAGTACATGCGGGATCCGGAGATCGTTTCTCTTTCGAGCCAGGTTGTTCGGTCTTATTCGCAGAACCGGCACAGCAGTCACCAGGCCCACCTCTTCGTCAGCTCGTTTAAAGGGAAGATGAAGACGAGATTCGAGACAGTGCTTTCCAACAGCCACAAGCAGTGGAAGGGCACATACTTCATCGAGGAAGATTTCCGAGAAGCGGCGAAAAAAGCGTCAGAGCTAATGGCTGGCCCAGATGGAGGCGAATTGGTCGACGTGTTAAGAACAGACGGCGACCAGGCGGCCAAGCAAGGCCGTGTTCTGGACACCACGGATGCTTCTCCTGTCCCAGAATCCGAGTCGGTCGACGTGGACAAGTCTGTCGTATACCTCAGCTCGGAATCTCCATATACACTGGAAAAGCTCGAACCCTACACTAGCTACGTTATTGGCGGCCTCGTCGACCGGAATCGGGAAAAGGGGCTGTGCTACAGGCGGGCGAGGGAGATGAAGGTTCGCACTGCCAAACTGCCGATTGGCGAGTACATGGCCATGCAAAGTCGCTATGTGCTCACCACGAACCAAGTGGTGGAGATCATGTCAAAGTGGCTCGAGTCCGGCGATTGGGGAGAAGCATTCCTGGGCGTCATGCCGAAGAGGAAGGGAGGTGTTCTCAAGGGCCAGAGTTTGGAGACTCAGGACTCCGATGCGAACGCTAATGGCGGCAAGTCTCTCGAGGATGATAAGCAGAACGGGGATTCAGACAACATTGCCGAAGAGTCCGCCCATAATCCAGCTCCGGAAACCTGATCAGACGGCCCGTCGCGAACCGTTCGCACGCCACCATGTAATGGAAGTGAATCAAGTTCAGGGGGCTTTTAGATACCATACAAACAACTATTGTACATATATACAAACAGTCTTTCTAGTTTCTCGAGTTTCCGCTGCGCCTCCCCATTAGAGCTTCAGTATCGCTGTCAGGTCGACCACACTCAAGGTGACCTTATTCTTCGTGCTAGGTAACAGATGTCACGCCCGCATGATCAACAACTTCGTCGGATACCTACTGAGAACCCTCAGATGCCTGGTATACGCCGCCGGCTCGGGGACATCGTACACCTCCCACCTCGCGGCATCACCTAGGGTGCGGTTCACAAAGACACTCTGCCAGCCGTGAGCTGGTCGACTGATGGGTGCTTTGCCTCTGCTCTCTACTCAACCTACCCCCGACCCCTTTTCAGCGGCACTTACATGATGAAGGGCCCCCACACCGGCGTCTCCGTGATTGTTGGGAACCGACCACCCACCCGAGGCAACGTGACTGACAAACTCCCAGGTTAGCTCCTGATCGGTGATAGCGTAGACGTCGATCCTGGAGACCCCCTCCCACGAGACGCCGCCGTCCTTACTCTGGTAGACGGGGAAGTAGACGACCGGCGGCTCGGGCGAGTAATTCTCTCAGGTTGCGAGGAGGATGCCGTCGCGGAGCTCGGCGGTGCGAGGATACAAAACCCGCGGGTCGGTGTCGTTGCTCGGAGGCACGAAGATGACCTTGTTTGAGAAGGTCGCCCCCTGGGAGCTGGGCCCGGGGGGTCCATTCGGAACAGCACAGATGGTGGCAACAGAGACGAGAAAAAACAAACGAGCACCATGATGGATGAAGGTTGAAACATCCAGCATGGACCGTAAAAGAGGAGTCTTCATTTGCAGAGAAGAAGTGACTTGTTCGCCACCTTATACCTGAATTAGCCCTGTTCGCCATTGCTGCCTGGAGAAACTGAGGAATGATAGATGGATTCCAGGTTTCTGTGCTCATCGTACCTTGGACAGCTCGGTGTCGCCGGGACAATGGGACAATGGGCGGGGGTAATTTATTCAAGCAAAGAAGATCGTTCCCAAGTATACGCACCAACGAGCTTCAACCCTGATGAAAGTTGCATAACTGTTAAGATCGTGAATGGCTTCATTATCCCATGTGTCCGTCCCATCCAAGACCCTAACACCATCCCACCCCCCCCTCCCAAAAAAAAAAAAAAAAGTCGTTCCGGTTTCCCCTCAGAACTCCATCGCATCAGCAGGGCTCTCATCCCGTTCTCTCTTAACATTGACATCTCGCTCATCCTTCATTAATGCCAGAACAAATGACCTGAAATATTCCACGTATGATTTGAGACTTGTCTTCTCCCAGTCCACAATCGGCTTTCCCGCAGTCTCCTCCTCAGCTTCTTTCCACGAATCAATTTCTTGCAGGAGGCTCTGGACCGTAGGTACCGCCAAGGGATCGAAATCCTCCAGTGATTTGGTATCGATGGGGACGCAGACCCTGCCCGTGCCCGGATGAACGACGAAGGGACTTTTCAGCAAGTGGTTCAGCTTCTTGCTGACCTCGATATCCAGGCGAGGGTATGTATATTCCAACACGATGTCCTGTTTTGCTTCAAGGAGTGCCTTGGCGTCCAGGTTCTTACTGGCGCCGGTCTTTGCGACAGCGTCAATGTCGGCCCATTTTGAGGCTGATGCACGTCCTGGAGCCGAATCCCACTTCTTCCGTAGGGAATCGTTCAACTGCCTGTCTGGTAGGAGCTGCAGCAGCTTCTCTGCTCGCTCTGGGGATTCCCATGGATTCTGGACGCTGAGAACATCCTCTTGGAAGTGTGTTTTGAGTATGTCGAGACTCCGCCTTCGGATAGGTTGTTAGCACTACAGGAAAGCTTGACCAGCGAGTCGGGGACATACGTCAAGTGCGGATGAAGCGGCCTTCGCAAGTTCACCTTCTTTCCGCTCTGAGCACCACCTCTGATGACCTCGAGATAGCCGGCAATAGCTCTTCGTTTCTGGTCATCCATGGCTCGGGCTTTCTTGTCGCATACCCAAGCGTGCGCTCCTCTCCGTCCAGAGTAGACCCACATGATGTGCTTGAATCCAAAATCGTCCCGCAGGGCAACATCGATGACCTTGATTGCCATGGTCATGAATTGCCAACACTTGTTACAGATGTTGGCCTTGTCGCAGCAAGTTCGAATGTCGTCGTAATCTGTCAAGTCGATATCAAAGCACAACTCCTTAGCCAGGGGCTTGAACGCTGACGAGTTCCTTAATGTCTTCCGGTCGCGAGGATTGACGTTATAGACGGGTCCAATCTCAAATCTCGAGGGCATCAGGCGCAAAACGTCTTTGCGAAGCCTAGAACATACTTAGTCCAGGGGCAAGGTGCAACAACAGGAGAGGGCAAGACCAACAGATCGGAAGTTCGAAAAGATTGGTATCGCAGGTAAGCGTCGTTCTGGAGCGTAAAGGCAAATTCACGATTTCCAAAATCAGCTGTTGGGGCCGGACTGTGGTTGAGCCATTGGAACAGGTAGCGCCATGGGAATAGACGCTGGTAGAAGCTTCGCATAACCTCGGGATCGGACGCCTTGAGAGATGTATCGAACTCGCTTCTGCGGAGTTAGTCGAGAGTCTAGCTGTGAAAGGGGCCTGTGATCTTACCCAGGAGAAGAAGGCGTGTTTTGAGAGCTGGTTGGGGTTTGCTGAGCAGGCTCACGAGAGCTGGGAAACTCTTCGTCTTCATCTATGTCGGCAAACAGATCCTCCAGCTTAACCTCTTTCTTGCTTTCACTGGGTTCCGTGGGAGGAGGCCCAGATTCAGTGCCAACATCGGCCATTGGGATATCATCCTCCCCCTCGGTGTGTTGGCTGTTGCCATTTTCGACGCTAGTTTCCTCCATCTGGATTTCTGATTGAATAGGAGGCTCGGGTTCGGGAGAGACTGAATGGGGCATGGCTCCTCCGGGTCTATCTTGTAGATAGGTGGGCAATTGGTTCAGCGTCAGAGAAGGATTATCGAGTGTTTGCGATTCTACAGCTCGAGTAATCCGTATCGAGCGAAGATAGCAACCTTGGAAGACGATAAATGGGCCTAAGACGAGACGCGTCTTTGACGCGTTAAGCCGTTAAGCACATTAGATAAGCCACTCGATTACGTGATGTATCACTGGCCTCATCAGTGCCCAAATCCCGACCTACCTGATTTGATTTGCGGAACCGTAGCTTTAGCGAGGTTCTGCCGGCTGGGAATTAAACACCCAATAGGCCCAAGCAAACTAATGCATCACCAGGATTCCTGCCAAGCTCTCAATCCAGCATCGAGGAAGGAGTGCCCAGATGAGGCGGGAAATGGGAATGGAAGGCCAATTTCGAGGACATGGAGGTCGGTTATCAAGCTTGCCAAATCCTCATCTACTCCCTCAGCTCTATTCAGCAATTACCTTACCTACCTACTTGACCGACCTAACCTACATCACCTGCCTACTACACTGTATAGTTACACCCCGTCTCGCAAATAGTTCACCCCTCCCCTATCCATCCACCAGCATCTTATCCGGAGCTCCCCCGTAAACCCCGACCTCGCCGTGACCACCTAGAAGCTCCGGCAACACATATCATGTCGCCCCTTCGCCTGAAGATAGAGGACGGCAAGTTTCGTGACGGTCATGGTCGCCAGGTGGTGCTGCGAGGCATCAATGTCGCTGGAGAAGCCAAGCACCCAAGCCAGCCAAATCAGCCGTCGCATGTGGCCAAGGACTTCTTCGACGGTGACAATGTTAATTTCCACAACAGGCCGTTCGCGAAGGAGGACGCGAACATTCATTTCTCACGATTGAAACGATACGGCTATAATAGCATCCGGTATGTCTTCACTTGGGAGGCAATCGAGGCTGCCGGTCCCGGCGTCTACGACGAGGAATGGATCCAGCATACGATCGAGATCCTCCGGATGGCCAGGGGCTACGGCTTCTACGTTTTCATGGACCCCCACCAAGATGTCGTAAGTCTACCACATATATCTATCTGCCCGTCAACTCGCCCTCCAAGCTGACCCTCTCAACCATTCAGTGGTCTCGGTTCTGTGGTGGTTCTGGCGCCCCGATGTGGACCCTCTACGCCTGTGGCCTCAACCCGCAGAGCTTTGCAGCGACCGAAGCCGCCATTGTGCACAACACCTACCCCGATCCAGCCAAATTCCCCAAGATGATCTGGTCGACGAACTACTATCGGCTCGCAGCCGCAACTGTCTTCACCCTCTTCTTCGCCGGCAAGGACTTCGCTCCCAAGTGCATAATTGACGGCGTCAATATCCAAGACTATTTACAGGGGCATTTCATCCGAGCCTGTGCCCATCTGGCGAGGCGCATACACGAAGCTGGTGACATTGAGAACGACATCGTGTTCGGGTGGGAGAGCCTAAACGAGCCCAACAAGGGGATGATTGGCTATGAGGACATCAGCGTCATCCCAAAGGAGCAAGCTCTGAAAAAGGGTACGTCTCCGACCATCTGGCAAACCCTCCTTACGGGCTCTGGAAGAGCAGTCGAGGTCGACACCTGGGACATGGGCGGCCTTGGACCGTACAAGACGGGGAGGGCCTTGATCGATCCTCACGGCGAGATTGCTTGGCTACCCGTCGATTACGATGAGTCGCGATATGGGTTTAAGCGAGATGCGGGATGGAGGCTAGGGGAATGCATCTGGGCGCAGCATGGCGTGTGGGATCCTTCCAACGACACTCTGCTGCGGAAAGACTACTTTGCCAAGCATCCCCAGACGGGCGAGACCATTGACTACCCTTACTTCACAAACCACTATCTCATGGACTTGTATCGAAAGCAGCGCGATGCGGTCCGGTCCTATCACAAAGACGCAATAATGCTGCTCCAAGGGCCCACCTTGGAGCTTCCGCCCAAGATCAAGGGAACCGCAGACGACGAGACGAACCTGGTCTACGCTCCGCATTGGTACGACGGGATTACGCTGATGACCAAAAAGTGGAACCGGACGTGGAACGTTGACGTTCTTGGAGTCCTTCGCGGGCGATACTACCATCCCGCGTTCGCGATTAAGCTGGGCGAGACGGCTATTCGGAACTGCTTTAGAGATCAGCATGCTGCCATGAGACAAGAGGGGCTCGATTATATGGGTAACCATCCGTGCGTCATGACCGAGTTCGGCATCCCTTACGATATGGACGATAAGCATGCGTACAAGACGGGCGACTTCTCCAGCCAGTCGGCGGCGATGGATGCGAACCATTACGCAGTCGAATCCTCAGGATTAGAGGGGTACTCCCTGTGGTTGTATATGGCAACGGTGCGTCTCCCCTGATGACACCCATGGATTATGTGGTCACTAACGGAAAGTCTAGAACGACCACGAGCATGGCGACCAGTGGAACGGGGAGGACTTGTCCATCGTCTCGGTAGACGACAAGCCTCTCCCCGTCTCGCCCCTGCCACCGACACCCGACCCCAACCAGTCAACTGCCAGTCTCATGAAACCTGCATCGCCGTCTGCCAAGAAGGGAGCCGACGAGGATGGCACTGTAACACCAGCCAATCTCAGGAAGACACTGACAAATCCGTCCATCTCCTCCGAACAGTTGCGCCCTTCCCCAGAAATAACCAACGCGCCGGGCTATCGCGCGGCGGAGGCCTATGTCCGACCCGCCCCCGAAGTAGTTGCAGGCACTATAACGAACTACGTCTTCGACCTCCGGCAGTGCCAGTTCTCGCTGACCCTCCAAGCCCCCAAGGTTGCCGAGGAGGACAAGCCGACGGTTGTGTTCTTGCCGGAATACCACTTCCCCAAGGACGGCTGCACGGTGGAGGTCAGCTCGGGCAAGTGGGAGATCAGTAGCGATGACGAGGAGGTCGCGCTCATCCAGCGTCTCAGGTGGTGGCACGGGGACGGGGAACAGAAGCTGACGATCAACGGGCTTGTGAGGAGGCACAACTTCGTCGAGGGGGTCAGCGATGACGATGCCGGCTACTATGAGCAGTGCAATCAGGGGGCGGCTAGCAATTGCACGGTCATGTGAGGACGGGTTGACGAGAAGTGGAGAGCGTGGGTGGTCCTTATCTTCCGCATCTTTGAGGGTTGGGCTAGAAGCCCGATACTGGGATATGGATACTGGTCGCATTTTCAAGGAGTTCGGTGCCATGGCTAGTTTATATTTTCTTGAGATAGCGTCGAGGTATTTCATCTTTGTCTTCGTCTTCGTCCCAGTCGTCGTCTTCGCATATATACAAATATTCAATCACAAATGCATCAGGAACTAGAGAGGGCACCCTGCTTGCTAGCGGCACATTTGGCCTGGTGACTACTTGCCTGAATCAAGGGCACCTGGCAGTGGTAGTATGCCAGATTCCTGCGCTATCTACTGTAAGCGGCCAACGTGCTTAGAAGGAGGCTGGAATAGGCGGTGCCACAGGGAGACGAAGCTGGGTCGACGTCTTTGTCTGGGACGAAGATCTTCCGACGAGGCTTGCAATGGCTTGCTATACGGATAGAAACCACCTGCGGCTCAGACAGCTGAGCGCCACTTACTGCGGATAGCCATATGTGATATCTTGAGCTATGCTCACGCCTCATAGGGCTGAGATGTCAACAAGCGGCATCTAGAGGCACTTAGTTAACAGCCGATAGCGGTCTTTCTGGCCGGACCACTTCAACAGCCGGCACCTCTCACACCTGATGAAGGAGCTGCCGGACGGTAAAGGGCATGGCAGCGAGGCCTTGTTGAAGTAGGTAGGTAGGTATGCATATTATACGAGAAGGGACCTCCCGTTCGGGAACCTACGAGGTACGTACAGTCCGTACCGCAATACTTCCGTATTTCGACAAAGAAGCGCAATGGCATGGAAGAGGGCCTGGCCATTGGATCGTTGCCAAGATGTGTTTCACGAGACGGGAAGCTGTCGTTTCTCTAGCCGTTTCTCTAGCCATTCAGCGCCCCGCACACCTGCCATGCAGCACTTTGGGCGCTTGGAGACGCAGGAATCGTTGGATGGCGACCGACATGGCCCCACTCCCATTGGATGGAAGGTGGACCCGCTCAGGTGCCTCTAATGTACTTCCTAGGTATCTGGTAGTTGAAGAAGGAGTGGGGGAAAAGAAAAGAAAAGAAAAGAAACGAGGAAGAGAATGAGAAGAGAGAAGGAAGGGAAAGAACCCAGCCACCCATGGTCTTCAAACTATTGCGAGAATGACTATGCACAGAGGGCGCCACTTCAGACACGGCTTTCAAAGTCGGGGGCTGGGCTAGGTAATGTACCTCTGCAGTACTTGCGCGGCAGGTGGGCTGACCCTGGTTCTCAATCCTACACATCCATACCTACCTCCACGCTAGTGGGTTGGGAAACGATGGACCCAGGAAACGACCTCGATAACAAAGGGATTCCAAAGTCGGAGCAATACCTTATTGAGGCCTGTGTGGCTCTTGCATTCCTCCTTGGCTGACTAGATTCCGCTCCAAGTTAATCCGCAGTCTTGTCCCATTCGTTGCAGATTTCCGCGACCAGACTTGCTTCCGGAGCCTACCTAGCTCGACTCTTTCTACAAGTGCGCTGCAGTCGAAGACATGGAAGAGAGTGGGTGTTGATTCTGCAGAGTAAGCCGTTCGACATCGACATGCTTGGTCCTTGACCACCACCAGCATGCGCCCTAAGCGATGACGAGCTTGGGCCAGCGACATTCTTCCATACCATCATCGCATACAGCTGAATGAGGCCGTCTGGGGCCCTCCCTGCCTCCATCGCCAGCGCGGCAGCATTCGCGTCCTCGAAAGGAACAACATCACCAGCTTTGGCGGTCTTGTTCTAAGTCGCGCGACCCCCCCCCCCCCCCCCCAAACAAACCCCCCCTTTCTCAGCGACAACCTCCCCACCTCGTCCTTAGATTCGACCTTCAGCATACCCGATCGTATCCTCAGCTCATAGCTGTCTTCAAGGCCGCAACCGATTCTCCGACCGGCTAGAGGTTTCCCCTTCCCAACTTGGGTCGGCTCCAGCCATTCGAAAGAGCGTCGCACCTCTGTTAGCATCGAAATAACTGCCGTCAGCAATGTACCAAAGCGGGCAGAGGGACGTGTCGCGGCCCTTTCAGGTGCCCCCGCCTCCGCCGCCCATGTCCCCGCCTATCGGCCAGCTGAATAACAATATCATGTCCATCCCGCCCCCGCCTCCACGATACCCCGGCGTGCCAGGCCCGGCTGGGGGAGGAGTACTGCTGCCTCCGCCTCCGGGTCCGCCGCCCAACAGCGCATATCCCGGCAGTGCTCTCCCCCCTCCGAGCGCTTTGGGCCAGGCGCCGTGGCATGGCACCTGGGGCAGGATGTATGATGGACGGACAACGTTCAGTATCCCCCCACCGCCACCGGGGGGCCAGCATCAGGCCTACAATCCCAAACTGCACGCGGCGGCAGCTGCCGGCCAGGCAATAGGAATCCCTCCGCCGCCGCCCCCGAACGAGCAGATGAGCGCAACCTACATACCGCAAGGAGATACATACGGCGAGGGTGTTGGGATTCCCGGTCTAGGCCCGACTGCCGAGGAGGAGATGTACGCAGCTACGGCCCAGAGCACTTGGAATATGGGCCAGAATCCCAACGATACCCCCCTGATGACGACGCCCTCGGATGACGCCACGGGGAAAGACAGGCTCTACGCCGCGGCAATACAGGGCAGGATGGCATCGACGACCAGCAATGCAACCATGTCGTCCAGAATCCCCCCCGAGCTGGCCGCGCAGTGGACGATGGACAAGGTCGTCCAGTGGCTACAAGCAAACCAGTTTTCCAAAGACTGGCAGGAAACGTTCAAAGGGCTCAACATCCACGGCGCACAGTTCTTGGAGCTCGGGGGAAGGCATGCCGGCCGAGGAAACTTTGGTATGATGCATCAACAAGTCTATCCGAGGCTTGCAAATGAGTGCAGCGGTAGCGGCACTGGGTGGGATGCGGGCCGTGAACGAGAGGAGGGAAAGCGGATGCGCAGGCTGGTTCGAGTCGTCGTGACCGGATGGTTTCCCGATGCATCCAAGCCTAGCTCGTCGCACTATCGCGACGAGTCTGGCACAGGTTCGAACTTGCAAGGCCAAGGGACGGATTCCGCGGATTCGCCCAATGTAAGTCGATGAGAACAGGGGGGGGGGGGGGGGGGGGGGGGGGGGGGGGGGGGGGGGGGGGGGGGGGGGGGGGGGGGGGGGGGGGGGGGGGGCGCGGGGGGGGGGGGGGGGGGGGCGGGGGGGCGGGGGGGGGGGTGGGGGGGTGGGGGGGTTGGGG